>NW_024356333.1:3407375-3682601 GCF_902729225.1 Pteropus medius
CAATAAGAAGAGAGCTACATGACACTATTGGTCGATGACTTCAATTCTGTCACGTATTACAGAAATGATGCAGAAAGAATATCTTACAAAAAGAATAATAGAAACACCATAAGTTATGATAATGGCAATTGAGCTTAGGTTAATTCTTGAATCCATTTTCTCATTTTTTAAAATTTCGATAACAAATTAAAAACTTAAAATGAATAACTGTCAGAATTTAAGATTGGCTTTCTTTAAACAGTGTGTCATGAAACTCCCACTTTCCTGTTGAAAGTGGTAGTTTCATATTAACCATAGAAGACCGTGATTTAAGTGGCTTTGATTAAATAGAGGCTTTTTAGATCTGTGTATTCTGGATAACTGCAGTGAGAATACTGTTTTTAAGCTGGAGAGGTTATCCAGCTTCTCAGGGGCTCAGAAATTCATGAGTACAAAGAATAATCATGATCAGGTCCTGCCAAAGAACAGCGATATTAAAATGTTATGTTGAAGTACAATCCTTGATGAGTATAAATCATTATTTTTAAATTGCATCATAAAATGCATAATTGAAACATAGTTTCTCATTTCAGACAATTCTGTGTTCCTCCCCTTTAATAGAACTCTTTGTTTTTATACCTGCCACTGAATAACTTTTATCCTTTACTCAAAGCAGTACCTAAATAACATATACAGGTAACAGACATAGGCAAAAAATCAGTCTCTACCTTTCACAGGTAGCTATTTTTCTGCAAAGCTCTCTATTACTTTTTCTACTACGTGACTCCTAGCATGAGAGGTTGCTTTTGTGTATTTCAGCTCAGTAATTTCCTCCAACTGGGCTATTAATGGGCATTGAACCATGAAGGGCACATCATCATATATTTATAAACTACTTACTCTCTTTGGCAATCTTCAATTCAAAAACAATTCTTTTTCAGTGTCAACTGCTTTTGGTAGTTTTTCTCATTTTTGGTGGCAAAACAGGAGTGGAAAAATATTACATGTGAGTACATTAAAATAATATTTGTATGAATAAAGTTTCATATATATTTAGTTACAAATTTATTCTAGCCATCCATTCTTGTGGATTTTAACCTGAACATGACAGGTATTGGACAAGATTAAAAACTAAGACTAATATATTAAAAATTAATATTTTTATATCATAAATTTAAAAAACATCGATTTACTTTTTAGGATGGTTTCATGGACTGGTATTGTACACATAAGTTGAGCATGTGTATTTGAGTATGTGTGCAGAGATATGTGATATTTACTACATGACACATAAGATCGGAGTGCAGTGTGATACACTAAAAGAGAGCTCGGTTGGAGTCTGAATAGAATGGACACTAATATTACCTAAGAAAATCACTTTATGTCTCTGGACCAGAAATTCTTGTCACTAAAATGAATGATTCATACCGGCCAATTACAAGATTCTTCTCAGCTCTGGACACTTAAAATGAGACTGAAATACATTCATGTGCTGTAGAGGGGAGTAGAAAACCATTGGCAATGTATCAATTTGAAAAAACAAAACAAAACAAAACAACGTTATGTAGTGCACATTAGTAAAATAAATAGTTCCATAGCTGAAGTTGATTATTTTGTTCTATAAATCGGCACTTGCCCTGCTGGACGACTCTACACTGCAAACACAATGGGCACAGCAGACCCAACGCAGATTAAAGGGACTGCGTCTCAGGTGAAAGGGAAGAATTCACACTAAGTACAGTCACTTACATTTTGTGTTTAGTATAGCGCTAACGTTCTGTACTGCAGATGAACAATGATCATCGTCTTACTACTAGGTCATGTCCTATCTAAAGATAACGTTAATAAGGTCCATAGATGGATTTTTTTCTCATCATACAGAGTATGTGTATTTCATTAGTATTTAATGAGCATTGTTTATGCTCATTAGTGTTGATTGCTAGATGAGCAATCTTCTAGTTTCAGGAGTCCCCAAACCGTGGGCTGGGAACTGATACCGGTCCATGGCCTGTTAGGAACCGGGCTGCACAATAGGAGGTGAGCGGCAGGCAAATGGGTGAAGCTTCATCTATATCTGCAGCCGCTCCCCAGCACTAGCATCACCACCTCAGCTCCACTTCAGATCATCAGGCGTTAGATTCTCATAGGAGCACCAGTACCTGGTGCCAAAATGTTGGCGACCGCTGTTCAATTAACATCAATTATTGAATTCAGAAGCAATCTGGGGTGTTGGTAACGTTCTGTCTCTTGATCTGGGTACTAATTATACAGGTGTGTTGGGTTTTTCAAAAAGTTCATTGAGCTGTACATCCACGATTTTATACACTTTCTGTATGTATAGCGTAAAGGAATACTTTGGAGAAAGTGCAGGTTCGCTAACAGACCATCACAATAAAGTGAGTTCTAATATTTTTGCTGATAGAGGGTCTTCCCTTCCATTTGTAAAAAACACAGTATCTGTGCAGTGCAAAAAAGCAAAGAGCAATAAAATGAGGTATGTCTGTATATCAATAAAAGTTGAAAATAAAGCAAGAGTCTATATAATATATAATCTCATTGAAATATCTTAAAAATGGTGAAAATATGGAAGTTGCTATTATCTTTAAAGTCATGAGATAGATGTGCAGTGAAGCCATCAAAAATTTATGAAGTGTGCACACAGCTGTAGAATATTAAAACAACAGCAATTTAGAAAAACTGACAGCTATCAATACCATTAATTTAACATGAAGTGCGGCATACAAGAAAATCAAAGCTTTTATTGGGAAACTATATTAAGGTTGACAAAGACTTCATAAACATATTGAGGGGACTTCAGGACACTTTCAAGGGCTTCAAAAAGTGATGTCACTTTTGAAATTATGTCTAATTTCATTTCTAAATTTAAGGGCTTTCCTTTCTTTGATTAATTTATCAACCATGACTGCAACTCTTTTGTGTCTCACAGATATAGGGAACACACACAGTTTTAACTCATAAGAAAGAAAAAGAAAAAACAAACAAAAAAACTTAAAGAACTTCCCCCAAAACCCTCTGACATAAAAATATTTACTTTCTTTTCTTTTGCTTTCTCTCTAAATGGTATAGAGTCTACCATCTCTCTTTATTTAAAATTTCTCTCAGGCTTTGTTTCCATTTTTTTTCCCCCAAGCTCACCATGTTGTATCTCTTAAGCAAGAAAAGTATAACCAGATGGTTCAACTATCCTAATGTTCAGATCTTGCAAGTTTACCACTGTCATAGTTCATTTAGTTGAAAGGTTCTCCATCTTTTTTCTACTCTCAAATATCTTAGAAAATAATTTCATTGGGAATTTCAGGCTCACATTGGCAGTGATTCTCCATGAGAGACCAAGCCCTGTGGTGGCTGGGGTTATAAATTTGAAAGAGCAAATGTTACTTGAGAAAGGAAATTCATGTGGCTGGTAACTGATTCATATATACTCTTTATACACATTCTTTGTATATTTCACATTTAAATAATATTATATACTATACTTATATAGAGCATTCTATATCCATGTTATATAAATATAGAGCATACTCCAAGTCTAACAGCTAAAGCCAGTGACCTCTTTGTATTTAGTTCAGTCATCAACAAGTAAGTATACTAAGTATTCACACACTAACAAATTTTCAAGTTAAAATCATTCTCTGAGAAACAAGGAAGAATAAGAAGACACGGATTTCAGTGAGGAGAAGGTGAAACAGTAACTGAAATGAGCTGATTAACTAGCTCTTGGTCTGCAGTAGACCTTGGCCCCTAACCTCTCTCCCTTTGAAGAGGGTTCTGTTCTTCACATTAGACATCTGCATCCACGGTTTTAGAGGGTAAACTCCAACTGCCAACAGCCCACCTGCCAACGATCACATTGGTCAGAGCCAAGAGAAAGGGCTGTAGGTCAATTAATTGAAATCAATTCTCTAAAAGTGGATTGAGCAAAAATAATTATCCAAAGAATCAACTGATCAATGACTAACTCACCAAATTCATCAAACTTACCAATTTATTAGGTAATTGTGTTAAGAAATATTCTTCCTGATTATATGAATATGAATACATTCTTCTTATAAGTATATTCATGAATCTATTTCTCTTAAATATACAGAATAAATGTGAATATATTAGTATTTTAAGGATTTTTCAATTTATCAAAAGCTAAGGGTCAGAGGTTTAATCTTTAATGAATATATCATGAACAACATATTCATGAGGGTATCACGAACTAAATCAGCCTCTGAATATAGTGAAAAGGATATAGTCAATGAATTATTTTATTCATTTATTTAAAACTATGCGCCATGCAATGCTCTAGACACTAGGGCTACATGAAAATCAAAGTTCCTGACCTCATAGAGCATAGATTCTTAATACTTTTAATATCTTTAAAGAAGAATACCTTTAAAATAAGCTTTTGGGAAACAGAGTTTGTACATTTGGTGAACTCATCCGCTACCAAGGGAGATATTTGTAGTGATGTCGCAGACTGCCTGCAATGAATGCCTATGATTTGTTATAAAAATCTTGCACCAGAGGTTGATTACATTGACCTTTACGAGCCATTGTTGTAGACTTGGATGAAAGTTACATGTGAACATAAAACAAATACCTGGTTACTCTGGGTAACCAGAGCTACTTTCCATTTGGAAAAGTAACAAATGAGAAAATTAAGACTCACAAAGTTAGGAGACTTGCAACTACCAACACGGTAAGTTGCAAACCTGGCAATAAGACCCAGGTTTGTGGATTTTAAGCCAAAGATTTTCTCCCATTTTCCAGACCTGCCACCTATCAATATTACGACTTTGTACTTTCCAAAACTTGAGATTTTAGTAGCTGAGTTTGGTATTAGTTATTAACTCAAATTTCTAAAGTAACAATGAAAAGGATATCTTGCTTTCTGTATTAGATTTATATTTCCCCGTAGAATTATTTAAAGCAAATTATGGTAGAAATATAATACATTAGGGCAACTTCTATGTTAAAGCATGAAAATAAAGTTAATGTGAGTATAACAGTTGTTACTAATTCTTATTTTTATTAAGCAATGAATAGCTTCATTAAGTAATACATTAGTCTTTTTTGTTAGCTTCATGAGAGAGAGAGAACAATGAAACTGCTTGAGTTAAGCTTTGTGTGGCTTTTAAAAGGGAAAAATGTTCTTTCCCAAAGGGCACTACAAATAAAAGAAGAAAAAAATCAAAGTCGAACAATGTTTTTCTCTGAGAAAGTCATCAAAACAAAATGAAAATGTTGGCATTTTAGTAGGCCTGTTTGCATTTTACTGAGCCGACTCCTACCAGCTTTTGTGGTCGCTGTTAAGATATGCCTGACTATGAAGCAGGTTTGGTAGAGGACGCATGACCTCTGCTTTTGTCTGAACTGTGCAAAGACAGAAAAGGGCTTCTGTTATTGTTTTCTTGACTATACCTCAGTTGTTTATATTATTTCTTCCTAAAGAGTTCTCAAAAGAAACACGAGCAAACAGAAATTGGACACTAGGCCCCTCTTTCGCTATTAATTTCTCTGTTTCTAACAGAGGATTTTCAAGTTGGCACCATCTTGGCTCAAATAAAACTTATGGTTACACAAGAAATAGTTTATCATTAGCTCCATTCATTTAGAAACGATCAAACATTATTTATGTCATAGATAAGGGGAAAAGAGGTCACTGTTCTTGTGAAGTGCAACTGGTTTGTTCTGCTATACAGATTTTAAGAACAAATCTTTTATTTAGGCTGTGTCTGCACGTGTGATGAGAGATTTCCTTCTAGCACCTTTCTGCTCTGACTAATAAAGCTTCGTAACAGTATCATTGCTGCAAGAAAGGAGTCATAAGTGATTTCATTCTTAGAACATTGAGCCTTTAAACTGGCTCACTTCAAGGCTGATCTGTTGCTGTAGAGAAACCATGGAGAATTGACCAGGATTGAAACAATGCCTGGTATACTGAGGGTCGATTTTCTTGGGATGGGTCTATATAACGACACTAGGAGCCCAACTAGAATGATTTTTCTTCTTTTAATTAGGCACTTAGTAATCAAAACTATAATTCGGCTTCTAGTACGTCGTAACAATGAGATCCGAAGAAGGTAGAATAAGTCTCTCCCTCGTGGAAATTAGGTGCTAGATACAAACGAATTTTATATAATTATCATATCCTATCGTCATAAACATAAGAATTACTGACAACAAAACTGTGAGGATCTGTTGTTTAATTTCATCACATATTTACTGAATATATTCTATGAGAAAAAATATATTCTTTCTCAGCAAGATTTAACATCTCTGATTTGAGTCAATGTTTTAGGAATGAATGATAGTCTTTTAGTTTTTTCAAGGACTTAAATCATGATATTTTATTTTTTCCTTTGAGAAGAAATTTTTAACTGAGAATATTTTTAATATTCATCCTATGCAGAACTTTTAAATGCATTATCTGAAATTCAAGTACAGTTTATCACTAATAAATTTATGTAGATTATAACATGTTGAAATTTAGATAAGTATTATTAACATATTTGGCATAATAATATAAAGATACTGTACAGAGTGATGAAATTTTGAGTTAGTTATTTAATCATCTTCATTATAATTCTTATTTCAAGTATGTATTTTTGGATGTGTCTAGCAAACTATGTATAATGATCTAATTCAAGATAAAAGCTAATTTGTATTTATTCAATTTTAGGTAAAGAAGGTAAGTTCCATTTTGTTAGTACAAATTTATAAAATCCTATCATAGATTCAAAATTCGCTTATTTATAATTTTAGAGTCACTCTTTAAAAAGTAATTGTGCAAGTTTTATTACTTACCATTTTGTAAAAAGATAGACTGAAATAATTTTAAAGAATTAAAAGAGATTAATGTTAAAAATTATACAGCTATATCATAGAGAAAATTATCATGTCTTTATTAATTTTTTATGGAAATATTTTATTTTCCCTTATAAGTGAAAATTTCATTCAAAATTAATATAAAATTGTACAAAATGTGCTATAAATCTTTTGAAAGTTTTATTTCAATTGAATTATTTCATGCAATCATTTGATTTTGTACTCACTGAAGTCATGGATGAGTGAAATGGTAGCTATTTTCTTCCACATCTGTAAGGAGGTGAATGATTAAAGAGAAAACAAGAACGATTCTGCCTTCACTTAAACTGGAATCATTTTATTCACTCAAAAGGTATGTGATTGTTTTGTAGTTACAAATTCTGCTGATTGTGGGAGATCGGAACTATTTAGATCATCATCCTTGACTTCAGAGATATTTACTGATTTTTGGAGGGGATATTTAGAGAAGTAAGCATTAAAGTTAGATATTTCCTAGTGCTAAAATAAAAAAAGTGACAAACTATGGAATGATGGCTTAACTTCTTTTGAGATCAGGCAAAACTTGATGGAAAAGTTTCCGCTTATGGAAATGATGGTAAGGCTACTTGAAATGAAGGGAGTGTTAAGAATAAAGGAATGGAGGTTTACGAGGTCACTTTGTTTAGATGCTTTCTGCCCCTTCCCGAGCTCCTTGAACACGTAACTGAATGTAATAAACTGCATTTTTTATCTTTGAATCCCCAGACTGTAACTGGTCAACATATATTTGTTGAATGAATAAATGGGGTATGGTCCTGAAGTAAGAATGCTTTGCCTGCAGGAGAAAAGATGAGAGGAACTAGTTGAAGCCAGCTCAGGGACTCCGAATTTCAAATTAGAAAGTTTGAACTTCATTCATAAGAAGTTTATGGAGTGAAAAAGTGGCATAAAGAGTTCTTGAGAAGACTAAACTAGCAGCTAGGAACTAAAATATGAGTAAAACATGAAACTCCCTTGTTTACAACATCTACGCAAATAAAGATGTTTAAGATATGCATGGGCAGGTTTTTAAGATGTATTAAATGTTATACTTAGAAACCTGAATTATCTCTATTCAACAACTAAAAATTAGAAGGAAATGACAATTCAGAAGTTCAAATAGAATTAGTGATTTTTATTCTCATTTTGGTATTTTGTTATGTGATATATTCTGAAAAAGTAAATTTATCTGGCCTTATCCTTAGATCTGTAATGTCGTGGATCTTCTCTTTTTGATTCCTATCTAGTTTTTACTCCTTTTCTGAATTCCTCGAACATTCAACAGGCTCATTATTACATACATCTGAACTCTTCTGTTATGACTATATAAATGGAGAATTCAACCTGATTTTTATACAGCCTTAAATGTTCTCATTTATATTTCAGCTACTCAGGCATAAACTTGACTACAAGTTATGTGTACATAGCCATAGTTAGCGAATCCCCAAAACATATTGCAAGCACATCATATTTCACTCACAGGAACAAGAGAATACTAGCTGTCATTGGTGTTTCATGAAGATAAATTATTGAACCACAAAAATCATGAGATGAATTGTAACGCAGCACTTGCATTTTATCCCTGAAGGTATGGTGGCACTGTCAGTTAAACACTGGTGAGCACAACTTAGTTTTCATTTCTAACAGCATTATTGTCACTACTGACAACTCTCCCGTCGTAGGAGAGGAGGGTTCTTCTCAGGATGCCCACAGGGCCGAACTGCATTACACATTCTGTTCTTATTGACAGCAACTGTATTTCATTTACGGAATTTTTCCTTTGCCAATTGAACTCAGTATTTGAAAGAATATTTTCTCATAAATACAAATGCATATATAAAAATGTATCAATACCAAAAAACCTAACAGTCGTTAAAATTGCCACATCTGTTCCCAAAACACAAGAGCTCTTGAACTCCCAAACACACTTACATTTTAATGAAATGTTATGTTGTTACAGAAGAAAACAGTGCTTTAATGAGGATACAGACAGAACGTGTCTGTATTAAGACCATTATTACTCTTCAATATGAGTTCTAAATTTCGCACCAAATTTGTTTTTTCAATTGCTTGTTTCTGCAAGCTATGGTATCCGTAACATAGCTGAGACAATGGTTGCTTCCCTTAAGTCAATTTACACTTTGTCAGGGATTAAAAAAAGCCATTTAATTCAACTTATGAACATTTTATTGGTCTTAATTGGGTTTAGAAATGTATACTTGGGTTACATTTTTGTTTAAAAGATGTATATATGACTTACAGCTTCAAAATCAAAAGCATTCCACCACACTTTTTCATTTTCAAACAATAACAATAACTAAAATAACACAAAAACTGAAACCTAAACCACAAATATTAGGCAGGATGGTATCGATCTTGCCTTTCAGTATGGAATGTCCCTGTGTCCTGGCTTCTGCAGGCTGGGAGTGGCCAGGCAGCAGAACACAGGACTCAAAGGCAGCCCAATGGCATGGGAAAATTCCATACTATGCCCTTCCTTAGTTTAAGGTAAGCCAGGGCCCAGGCAGCAGGAGGAAGACCAGGTGAAAATAAGTGTCCTTAAGGCCTCTCTCCAAGGCCTACAAAAGCACGTCATTTTGTGTATTCTCCTTCCAGCCCCAAGTCACTTCGTTTAAGAGACATACAAAATGGAAGCATAATAAAATACAGGTCATCCAGGTGTGAATAAATCTGATCACCACAGAAGTGGAGCTCGATGAAACTGGGAGTATGTGGCAAAATAAAGGTCAAAAGGTAGAGATGTGGTTATCTTCAAATATCTTTTCTATTTCACCTCTTGAAGACAAATACAAATTAAACTTAATCTCTACCCTCTAGTACTCACTTGTGAGGGATAAATATATATAAATAAATAACCCATTAGAATTCAGTACTGAAGTAGAGTTAGGTGACATAACACTATCCAGGGTAGTCGGGGAAGACATCATTAAAAAGGCAATGTTTGTTGGGG
Organism: Pteropus medius; assembly: GCF_902729225.1. Classification (NCBI taxonomy): domain Eukaryota; kingdom Metazoa; phylum Chordata; class Mammalia; order Chiroptera; family Pteropodidae; genus Pteropus; species Pteropus medius. The sequence continues at coordinate 3,417,181 of NW_024356333.1, forward strand.
TGGGTATCAGAGAGGATGATTAGAAGTTTGTTAGATGGAGAAGGGTTATACGATTTTAGGATGAGGAAACAGTAAATTCAAATTCAGAAGCTATAAAGAAGCAGGGCACGCACTGGGAATAGTGTGTACTCTGGCTGTGATCAACGCTGGACCAGAAAATCTGTATGCCATATAGATACTTAGGCATTACGCTATAGAATTTGAGAGAATTTTAGAAATTGCTTGAATTTATTTAATGAAATCAATAATCTCCAATGAAGCTGGAGTTAAATGGAGAGAGAGGAAAAAAAGTCTTATTCTTGCTGTTTCTAAAATGAATGATATTTTAAAGGAACATTAACTTTCTTAGCAGCTAAGACAAGGATCTATTCAATTTAACAAGGTGTTAGCATGATCTAGACAAGTTGTTCTTTCATGAGCTACTTAAATTTCTATTTTAAAAACTTAAGTTCTACATTGATAATGTTGCTATGAATGAAATGAGTTGGCAGAGATGCAAGATCTCCTATAAATCCATATGAAGGTGACTTGTGAAAAATCAAGCTATAAAAAGCAGTACTATTTCAGTCATTGCTGGGGGCATCCTAAGAGAAGAGCTATGGAGAGAAAAGAATCCACAGATCCTGGATGGACGGAATACAGAGGGAGGTCACCATACCAGTAAATACATTAGCAACCACAAAAATGATCTAACTTTAAAAGACGGTCACGTGGTTCCTAGATTGTACTGAGCTAAATTAGCACAAACATTCCCTTTTGGTGCTTGCTCACCTCTATGAGATTTAAAAAGCCAGAGAAGAAGAATTTAAGTTAGAGTATATGTCTTCTAGCAGACCTGTAAATATCAGTTTGGAGTTACATGCTGTTGAGTACCAGCATAATTTGGCTTTCTAGGCTGGGTTAAAGAATAGCTATTTTTTTTTTTTTTTTAGACTCTGGAAAGACTGGTTCTGTTGTTATTAATAGCCCTTGAAAGAAGGACCACTTAAAGAGTGTACTTTGAAAAACAACCCTATATACCCAGGATCATGGAAGTGCTTTAGTCAAGATCAGGAGATGCCTGAACCCAAGATGTTTTATTAATTGAAATAAGTACCTTTAAAAAAAAAAATAACATACAGGGAGGCACTGTGCCTATCTAGCATTATCCCCTTCTAAAAAAGACTTCATCCTGCGTTTATGCTGAGGGGTGACCATGGATGGTTATGTCTATACCTCGTAAGCCTGTACCCCTCCTGCACTGGGGCAGATTAGGCAGAACTGAGTCCCAGAGGCTACCACTTCTATCTAGCAGGTAGGTGTACCACAGTGTAGAGAGTGAAGAAGGTACCAGTCACACTTTTTTTCCCCTCTATTAAATGATCTCCCCGGAGTTAGACATTTATCACTCTGGGCTGTAACCGACAGTAGTCTTACTGGCAAATGACTGAACACAAATGATTTTGCACATAAAGTTATCCTACACGAAAAGATCCCTAGAATCTCACCAGATTCAATGAGACAGCTGTATCTGTATCTGGCACAGGATCTGGCTCATAGCACATATTTCACATAATTGTGTCAGTAGGTGAATGGAGTCCTAGTTCAGGACTTGAGCCTTCCCCTCTACTCGAACTAGTTTGAGAGTCTTTGCTCTTTGAAACTATAAAGCCAGAATAAGGCATTTTTCATCTAAAAGTTACAGCAGACATATAAACGGAAGGAATGGAATGAAAATACATTTTGGAAGATTCTTATATTGATATGTACACACACACACACACACACACACACACACACACACACACACACACACACACACACGATACCTCGTTTTCAAACCTGAGGTGCCCAGAGGGGAATTCATTGTGAGGCTAATGAAATCCAAGCTCCAGGTCCCTCCCCTCACATAGAGGGAGCGCTAGGAGTTCTCTTCTGGTGAGGGGAGGCCAGGTTATATCCCTGAAGCATTTCAGTGTCACATTTCTGTTAAGTTGCCTAATGATACCTCAGAAAATAAGGGACTTGAGCCTCGAAGGCTCTAGTAATTTGTTATGAGATTTTTCTCATTCTAAATAAAGATTCCGTTTTGTAACTAATTTGTAATTTTGTTTTCCTTTTCTGTTAAGAGTTCCCCCATCTCCAAATTGGATGAAGCTCAGCTCCCACAAAACCTGGACTTGCCCCTGTAGAGAACATAAAAAGCTTTCATCCTTTGATCATTTTTTTATGGGGGGGAGGGGGCGGGAATCAATCCTTCTCCAAAGGTTTGGACTGAAATGCTTATAGGTTTGCCGTCCTTGTCAAAGTGAAGGAGTCAGCACAAAGGAGGGGAGAGGGAAAGGGAGTGTGCGTGTGGGGGATGCACTCAATTGCTTCTACCTAACCCTAAATACTGCTATGAAGATCAGCGAGATCACAGGGCCAATGCTTGATTCTCCTTGAACTGTACTCTACTTCACACAGTTAACTTCATTAGTTAGAACTGAAGACTGAGGACTAAGGAAATGAAGAGCTGAAAGCCACAGACCCTAGTTTTAAGGTTTTTATAATCTAAAACTTATCCAGCATATAAAAAAATATAAGTGAGTACTATGAAAATTGCACATTGTGAAACTCATTCATTCGTACAAATAGCATGGTAAGTGCCGGGTGTACAATGGGAAGCAAATCAGTCCTTCACTAAGCTTAGAGTTGAGTAATGGCATCATTACTACAGGACATCAGAACACCCACATAATGGTAACGGTGGCTGGTGTGGTTAGGAAAGGTTTCATAAGAGAGGGTAAATCTTGAAATGGATCTGCAAGGAGAGGAAAAATGTATACACTGACTTTGCAAAGAAACAAGACTCTAGGGGAGAATTTCACCATCAAAGTTAAACTAATTAAAGAATTCTAAAATCTCAATCATCACCCATTGATATCAAATCATAGGACATTATTATTAATTTTTCTGTGATTACTGTTGTCTTTTGAATTTCCATGCTTTCAAAAAATTCCATGAAGTAGTACATGGGTATGCAATGAATGTATACAGATATAAGTAAATGTGATTTTTATAAGAAAAGTAAGTTTAGCAATAGCAATGTAAAGGGCATTCTATATCTGGGATCGTAAGGCACACATGTATTCTAAATCACTTTTTGTGTTCATCCCTCTCTTCTCCTCTTGGCCAAATTATTGGGAACCTGAAAGTGAGCTGAGCTAGAAAGTCAGGAGGCACAGAGAATCCTCTATGGGAAAGGAAGTCTGAGTACAGAGGAGTCTGATATGCAGCCTTCCCTTCTCCTATTAATCCTCACTGTTAAGTAGCTTTAATTTCAAGTCACCTCTTCTGTTTGCCATTTAACATGCTCTCCCAGAGTGCTAAATAGCTTTTTCTGAAGAAAATAAAATAGCTATTCTATAACCTTTAGAGACATAAAACGGGAAGACACAACATGTTAAAAAAACAGATGTTAGAAACTTAAATAAAGAACTAAGGTTAGAAGCTGAATTTGCTTATGATAAATGACTTAATAAAAGAGATTAAAAAAACAACTGTTATAACTACTCCCACACCCTGAATTCTGCCATAAAAATAATGATTAAATCCAACAATAGGCTCAAAATCCCAGTTTATTCACTGTAATAATAGGTAGAATTTTCACATCATTTTATGAAAGCACAAATTTCTCAGTGACTGGAATGCGGTAGGATTTCTGAGACTGCGGAATTTCCTGAGGAGGGCGGGCTTCTCTGTAGCGCTGGTCTCAGAGCGCTCAGGTCCGCGGAGCTCCCGCAGCTTGGAGGCAGCTACCTGTCGAAGACTGCAATGCTGCTTCACCTGCCCAGGTCCCCAAGACAACACACCACTGAGGGAAATGACTAAATCAGGGCTGCCTCCAGAATGCTTTACAAAATTGAAAATTAAAATGAGGTGGCCTATGGCCACAAGGCTTGGTCATTTTGAAACATATCTGTGACCATTAGAAGCAGTGACGCTTCTGGTGTTCAGAACCAGACTTGGCAGGATTTCAACTCTCATTTACTCTTTACCTGACGGTGCCTGTGCAGTAAGCTACCTGTGCGACTGTAAGGACCTTGCTCTCAGATGCCTAAAAAATGGTACCCTTTCTATAAACCAAGACTGGTCTCAAGAGTTTATCCACAGAACTTCCAGAATGCTCAATAAATCAATAACCTTCTCTCCATCAAGAATTTGAAAACTATCTAGAAAATTCAGCTTTTCATTATTTTTCTGGATCTCGAGATGTCCTGAACTCTGCCTCGGATGGCTTAGAGCTGCTGGGGAGGGGCAGCATAATGGAGCAGGGAAACAATGCTGAACCCCGGCTCTGCTGGAGTCCTCGCTGACTGCTGTGGCAGGCCTTGCTTTAGCCCTGCTGGCTGGAAATCTTAGCAGTGTGAGCTTGGAGTTATCGTCATTCCTGCCCTAAGGATTCTTACGGTTGCGAGGGTTCCGCTGCCTCAGGAGTCTCGCAGGTATGAGGCTACTGGTCTGACCTGTGCTGGTGGCACAGGCCCTTCAGGAACCAGTGAGCGAGCCCTGCTCTGCCTGCAGCTCGGCCACTCCTTTTCAGCGCTCTAAATGCACAGCCCCTCACCTCTTTACATTCTCCCCTCCCCACCTTAAATTGTGGAGAATCCCCCACCGCACACACATCTTCTATCACTCTACCTTACCTTTTTCCTAGAGGAGAATGGGCCTAAAAGACTCATTTTAAACTATGTATTTGCATTTCAAAAGTTGCTAAAAATACTTCCTACAATAAATACATATCTCACTGTAAAATTCCATGCTTCTCTGGGGAAACAGTTTTGGGAGACAGTGCTTTTCTGAGGGACTCATATTACAATATGAAAGCAAAAACCGATTCAGGCTCTGCATGAGGTCTACCTTATTTTGTGTGATCATTTTCTATGTCGCTACTTCCTCTGCTTTGATTTTCCTCAACCTTCCTGACCTTTTAAAAATAGAGTGGGTTCACTCTATAGCTGTCTGTCCCTGTCACATAAATGTCAATCAAACAAATCAAATTCTTTGCTTACATCTGTGGAGCCTCCTAGGTCTGAATAACGAGGCCCCCCTGGACTGCTGGGAGCCTGTAGAACAGTCCTGCGTGAGGTGTGCCTTGGGTTCGCAGATGCTGTCTCTCCACAGACTCAAACTCATACACACACGCTCTCCCCCGTATGTCTTACTTTCACAATTTTTTTTTTCATTTCATTCCAAGTGATTCCCCAAAGAGTGAAACTGATTTTTAATTTTTTAGGGGGATAGAAAAGTGAGCAGAAGGTCATATTTAAATATCAAAGTATTCAAATGTCTGACTCAAGCTGAATAATCGAAATCTATGTATTATTTCTATACTGCAACAGCATGTGGCCCCTTAGCCTAATTTGCCCCTTCTGGGTACAGTGCCCTCAGAGTGACAGTGATAAAAAGATTTTTTAAAAAGTACCAAAACCTCACTCTAACACTACTTAATATTATATATAAGTCAAAATATTTCAGACAAACTTTTGATTTGTTCCAAAGAGAGATAACAGATAAATTACAGTGGAATACTGATATGTTCCTGTAGTTAAGTTTATGTTTTTCCTTTAAGGAAGGACAATGCTTACTTACACCAGATGTTAAAAATAGGTAATTTTTTAAAATTTAAAATATCACCTCTTTGAAGACTTCATAGGATCCCAGATAACCCCTATCGTTGGAAGCTACCTTTTACGATTTAACTGACTTTTGTTGCAATGTTCAGTTCATTTCCTAGTGTTTGTTCCTCTGTGCATACTGTCTACAGAAAGTTGCTGTTAGGGCTGTCATTACAGAATATTATAGGCTTAAACAGTGTATATTAATTTTCTCACAATTCTGGAGGCTAGAAGTTGAAGATAAGGTGTCGGCAGGTTTAGTTCCTCCTGAGGATTCTCTCCTTGGCTTGCAGATGGCTGCCACTGTGCTGCGTCCTCACAGTCATCCCTCTGTGTGTGTCTGTACCCTCATCTCCTCCTCTTATAAGGACACCAGTCGTTCTGAATCAGGGCCCTCCCTGACATCCCCATTTTAACTTAATCACCTCTTTAATGACCCTATCTCCAGATATATTCACATTCTGAAGTGCTAGGGGTTAGGGCTTCAATATATGAATTTTCAAAGGGCACGATGCAGCCCATAATATTATCTAATACGTAGTTCCCTTCACTGCTTGAGGGTCAATGTTCAGCCATTCCACAACCTTTATTCAAAGGGAAATCACTGCAGTTTTTGAAAGATTTCAAACTGTCGTAAACTCCGTTTTCACTTTCACGACTCTTCCGAACTTTGCTTAAGTCTTACACATTCTTTCTGGATTTTGATTATCCTTTCTTTGTAACTTTTGCTTAGCTCCTAACACAGTGCCTTGCTCATGTTAAGCAATTTTTCTTAAGTATAAGAAATTATTATACATGGTTATAATAATAAGTGCTATCATTTTGACTTATGTCCAGGTTATGGTTAATTATGACTCTCAAGTTATCTCTTGTTTTGCCAGCAAATAACCAATTGTTTTTATTTGAATAGATGCTCATATAAGTGACTCATCAAAACCTTTCAAAATATTGTCCCATATTACAAAATCTTAAGTAATAGATACTCAAACTTAAAAATTTAAAACGTGATGACAGCGATTGGTTTCCATCATACCCTACATTTGTACGATCAGTTTCTGCTAACCATTTTTGCATTTCTGAATATTTAGATTTTTCATTTTTTCCAACAAAAATAATTTTAAAACAACATTTGGAAACCATTAGTGCTAAAAGGTCACTCGCTTCTCTGATATACAGATCAAAAAGCTCAATAGGTGTTGTTCTGTCCCCTTACCTCTTGACAAAAGCCAATACAGAGAGATTTCTTCCCTAGAGCTTCAAAGTATTGGTACCAGCCCTGGTCACCCACTATATATGTGGAAACTTTTAGAAATGCAAAACCCTAGGAACTATCTTAGACCTTTTGAACCAGTCTCTGCTGGTAGACAGCATACGTTTTAGAAGCTTAACTGGTAATTTTTCTGTATAGCTGGAGTGGAGAACTTTTGTTTATTAAGGAAATGGTCCCTAAATGGAGCTGCAGCCTGGAATCACCCGGGGAGACTTAAAGAATGCTCAGGCCTGGGTTTTGTCCCACTGCCTGGGCATCTGGTATTTAAAGCCTCCCAGGTGATTCTAATGTGCAACCAAAAGAACAGATGGATGAGAAATTAGGACATTGCTATTTATATATTTTTAAAACACCAGGATTGATACAGCATATCCTGCTTATTATGAGCAGTTTGCTATTAATTATGACTTGCCAGAGACTGTAAAGCTGGGCACACTACAAGATTGTCTAGTAGAATGCCATGCTCCTTCCAAATCATGAGGAAAAAATAAGATTAGGCAGATTCTATGCCATCCCTTATTATTATCTTTCACATTCTTTAAAATACAAATATACATTAAATAAAGTGTGGATACTATATATATAACTTCCACTCATCATCTCATGCTCTCCAGAACATTTTCAGACTCTTTCTTCCTGAGTTTCAATGAATGCTCTGAAGTCAATTCAAACTGTTGAAGATACTATACAGTATCTTTTGATTTCTACCATAATATTAAATGTTTTTGATTTCGTGACTCAGACTTAACAGACATCCAAATTGTGTCACACCATGGGCTTTCACATGAGATGTATCTCGAAGACTTGAAATAGAAAAACATTTAAGTTGTTTTTACTTATTAAATTCCTACATGGACTGTGCCAGGGGATGTCTCTTAAATCCTCTATGACAAATAATGAGGTCTATTTTCTTAGATTTGCCTGAAAGAAACTTCATGTTGCGTTTCAAACTAGAAAGCTATTATCTCTATACTGTTCTTTAGATATGGCTCACTACCTCCCTCTTCTCCAAGTTTTACTTCGCTTCCATTCTTGATCTTTCCCACAGATTCCTTAGAAAAACATTTTTTTGTTTAGCAGTCCATGTTACTTTCCAAAACCACTTTACTTGCTGATCAACTCCAACAGTTCTGACTAATAATGAGTCTAATATTATCATTTTTGATGGAAAGAGAGGGTGGGAGGATAGTATAAGATATAGTCAACTACAGATATAAATACTAAACATTCTCGAAATTGTGTTAATATTTAGGGAAAGAACTCTATATAACCTAGAATTTTATGTTATCTAGCTTCTTCCAAAAATCTAATTGAGAAAAGTCACATTTAGGTTAGACAATATAAATATAGCATTCTTCACCTCTCTAGATATTCTATATTTTACCCTTGAATTGACATGTTCTAAACCACAGGAAACCTCCTTAGAACAAGGAGCTTCAATTATTGGGATTCGCTGTTAACACATTACATCCCACCAAGTTCCATGTGATTCTTCGGGCAGCCTAGATTCCATGCCAAGTCATTTTACATGGGTTTTTGTCATCAACCTACAACTTTTAAGGGCCCTTAACTTTTTTCGTGCCCATTTCTGACCTGGAGACACCCCACTAGCACCCATCTCCTATCTTCTTTTTTGAGAAATAAATTGCATAGGATTGGAGAAATATGAACATGGAAGCCTGATGGTGATTCCATAGCCTTGGGCCCTAATGAGTGTGGTGGCTATCGTGGCTGGGTGTGTTTCATGCCTGTGGAATTTTTACTAGTGGTAATGTCCGCTATGAGAAGGAGACAGGGGGCTCCTGTACCTGCCATTGTGAATCGCATCTCCTTGCAGCCGTCTCGTTACCTGGAAGACCAAAGGGCCTGCCTCCTGCATATTGGGTGACACTGCTGAGTGGGCTGCTACAAGGACTCTCACTGAAAAGGGCCATCTGATGTCACTGTCTGGTGAGTGTGCTTCCTGTTCAATAGATTTCTAAGTAAATTGTTGCCAAATGTGGCCCGTGGTTGTCTTCTAAGTCTCAACGTTTAACTGGACCCCCAAAAGACTGCCTGGTGGCTCCCGTACTGCTGTACTTCTATGATTAGTCATTCACTTCCTGTTAATCTAAGCATTGCCATCACTCCTCTAAAACTACTTTCTCAAAATCTACCCATGAGATTAGTGTCTCCCCCAGCACTATGTTTTTTCATTGAGTTCTGCTGCTAATGCCTAAACATTTCCTCTAACTTTCCCATTTCCCAACACTCTCCTCAAACAGGAAGAGGCTCCACTATCTCTGTGAAGTGTACCTTCAAGTATTAATCATCACATCTCAGACTCAAGACTCATTTGTAATACTCTTCTTTCCTCCCGTAATTTTATCTGGTCAGTCATCATGTCCATTTTCCCCTTTGAAATCTATTCCTACCACCCTTCTTCTTCATTTTCATTACCACCAGTCCAGGTCATCACTTTGTGAGGCCAGTGCCTTTTAATATCCTGTATGCTGCTACCACATTCATCATCTCTAACTCACTTATCGTGCCATTTTTATGCTCACTGACCTATGCTAATATGACAAAGAGAACTATAATGTTTAATGTCCCTAGACAAATGCAGGCCCCCTTTCAAATGTAGTTATCAACACTCCTTCAAATAGTCCTTCTGAAATTTTAGGATCTAAAGACAACAGGTCCACTTTTCTCTCTCATGTTGAGAATCAGAAGGTCTCATCACTTTCTACGTTACAGTCTTTCCTTCCCACCAACCACAGGGCTGTGGTTTCAGTGTCTTCATGAAATAAGATGTGATGCTTTTCTAGCTACTAGTGTCTCCCCTCTTCCTCACTCCAGTAGAGTATACATAAATAACAAGCTCTAATTTCTAAATACTGAGTATATGGTCTTAGTTTTAAGACCCATGCCATGCATGCTTTTCTCTATTAAAATATGTACAGAGATTTCTCCTATCATTTATATGAAATAAAAAGTGGTTTTATTATAAAATGCATCATAATACTATTCTCTATATTTTGATGTCACGAAAACTTTACCTCGAGAGTTATAAAACTGTAGAGTAAGTACAAAATTAAAACTAACTTTTGTTTAAAAAATATATAGTACCCAAAGTATACAACATATAGCATTCAAGACTGTAAGCAGACATTTAAGTGCTGTAAAAGACAACCGACCAAAAAGGTGAAGTCCAGATTGCTGCTCTAGACATTTAACATGCCTAAATAAACACAAATAAATCGAATTCATTTTACTTGGCAGAAGGTCATTATCTATTCATACTTCCTCTTTGTTGTAGGTTTTTTCCATCATAATTTTGTCTAAATTGTTCACATATGCTGCCAATATATGATTGTAATTATAATTTAAAAATAAAGGCAATTCTATGTTTCTTCCCCTTTCTGAGCAAGACAATTATATTTCTTTGGAATATAAATTGCCATTTTTAGAGTTAGAAGTTCTTCAAAGAACAATTAAGTCTTTGCTGAAACATAAAATAGAAGATAGTTCTAGAGAAGATTACAGAGTTGCAATTCAGTGCTTCCAATGAGAATAAAAAAACTGGCTTAACTGTTGCTCAAAGTCAATGCCTCAGAATCTGTCAGGCTGCATATTTTGAATGAGCTTAAATATATTCAGCAATATAAGCAAGTCTTGTAAACTACAGTTATTCAAGTGAATCAAATGTTTATTTCTCTACATAATCAAAAATAGGAAAAATCATATGGTTGTAATATTAAACATGATGCATTTTTAAGTAAAAGTTTAAAGCATTTCTCCATTATCTTATTTCTTTTACAGAAAGTAACTAAAAAATACTTAAAGTTCTTTAAGGGAATAAAAAAAAACTACAGTTCTATAATTTGAGTCAAAATCCTTATTTTTAGAGTGTAGTTTTTAGAGCAGAATTTCAGTTTTCTAGTGCTTAGCTATACTTTTATCCTCTCTGTTCCTGTAACACTTCGCAGGTGTTAGAACTATGTTTTTGTTGTTCTGTAGTTGTGAATGCTGCGTTATAGGAAAACTTATGGAACCTTTTATTAGAGGAAAAGACCAGCAGTGTCAGCCTTCTGGTGATTTGAGAGGCTTCATAAAGTTATGCAGTTTCTACTGAGTCACAGTGGGGTCAAGTTCTGCCTTACAAACTGACTGAAATCTCTCACTCTCATGAGATGGCCATGGGAGAGGGAAAACACACACACATATACACACACACACACACACACACACACTCACAACTGAACACAACTCTGGCAATTATATGAAAGCAATAAAATACCCCAAATTCAAGGGTCAAGAATTCGGGAAACATGAGGTTAAAAGAGCAGAAACCCAAGAGGTTGGAATCAGACAGATTGGAGAATGAATCTCATTTTCCCTACTTACTGTGTGTCTGGAGTGAGTACTTAAAATACAGGCCCCAAGCGTGAAAACAGAAGTACTGCCTAAGCGTAGACGATTAAGACCTGTCAATCAGATACTGTGTCAGCACAGTGCTGACACATAAGATGCACTGAAAAAGTGATACTCCCAAGTAAGCTGGATCCAGAGACCTAAAGTCAAGCCCGAAGCCTGAGGATTCTTTCGAATTGTGGGCATGATGTGATCAGAATCGTGTGGCGTCCAGCTGTCCGTGAGTGAGGTTCCCTGCATTTAAGCTCTGCCTTGAAGAGCAGAGGGCCCACCTTGGGGGTTCTCGAACCTGAAGAAACAGTTTTGTTGATGGCAGTCCTATATTTATTAAGTATCACTATTACGCCTGTTCACTATTCTCTTTAGCCTTCAAAGTCTTCAGAGATCTGATTTCCTGTTCCCATTCCTTTCATTCTCGTGCTACCTGAGAAAGTGGGGTTTTAAAAGCCTCAAGAAAATAGCAGGGGCTCTAAAAACCATCATGGCAGTAAAGTCTTCTATCCCATGATGTCACGTTTTTTCTTAAGAATAATGTAGAGAACCTGCTAGGTGATCAGCAACATTTATATGGCTAGGAGACCCTCATTTGTCAAGGGGATACTTCTGGGTCACTTTCTCCAACATCTCCTGGAATAACAACAGCGAATCACAGTGCCTATGATCAGACCTGGCATAGAAGGTATAACCTGGGAAATGATGACCACAATACAAACGGACAAGCACCAAAGTACAACACAGTACAACACAATATACAGAAATGACTTGGGCTTCAATTACCCGAACTAGGTGTTTCATTGCTTCCCACCGGGGCTCTCTGAAGTTAAAATCTTTACGGTTATCTGATGTCAGTGTCGTGCGATCCCTGACAAAGTCCAACCTCGATGTTGCAGAAGCAGCATGACAGATCAATTAGTGAATAGTTCACTGAACACCATCTCTGGCGGCAGCCTTCCTGAGTTCAAATCCAGGTTCTGTCACCTACCAGCTACTGAGCTTGAGCTATTTAACCTCTCTATGTCTCGATTCTATTATCTGTAAGATGGGGATAATTGTACCCACCTCATATGGTAATCATATGGAGTTAATTTATGTAAATGCATAATACATAGTAGGAACCGTGAAAGTATTTGACCGATAAATGGAATAGAGTAAATAAACTACCATGGGCTTGGCATTATGGTGGGCATCAGAATCCAAGGACAGAAAACTGTACCTCGTATCACCTTTCCCCTTTAATGCATAATTTTGATTAGTCAGTCATAAACCTTGGGAGATTCTAAAGAGATACTTTTTTTCTTGTCTTATTCTTTCACTTGAGTAAGAAATTATTTCCCCTACTTTCTAGATGAAGTAGTTGAGATTCAGGAAGTTTGAATTACTTACTAAAAGTGAAAAAAGAAAAAGAAACCTAGTAAGATCAGAGTAGAAACTGAGGAAAAAGTCCCAAATCTGTTGAGACAGAACTTTCTTGCAAGATGTTAATTCACTGTCCCTCCCGAAAAGTAATTAAAATTCCTGATAAAACATTTGATAAGTTTTCTAAGAGATTCTCATGATATTTCAAGATCTATTCTGGGAATGTCGGCTTACCCACTAAGCTCACTGACTGTTTTGGAACTTGCCTACATCTTTAATCCATTGTGTGACTAGCCAGAAATTTTTAACCAGACATTATTTTATCACCTTTTTTCATGTTTACCAGCAGGGGGCATCCTTGAGTTTGGTTTACATGGTAATCTCATCAGGCCTATCTGAAATAAAACTGTGATGTGAACACAGTCATTTTATCCCAATGTAATAAAACACTCCTTCTTATATTCCTAGTGATTCTAACTCCCTGCTGTTTTTTGTTTTGTTTTGTTTTATTAATCCTAAAAACTCACAGATCCGCTGAATTAGACTTGGAAGGGATGGCAGAGATCAACTAGGCCAACTTTAATTTAATACATCAGCATCTCAGCTGTAGCTATGGAGAACTCAAAGAGAACTTTAAACTGATTTAAGTGTTTTGAATAAGTCATTACTTATTCTTTCAAAGGGCAAACATTTTTTTTTTTTTCTATTTTCAGAGGGTTTTTTATTAATTCATTTCCCGTCCCCTTCCCACCTGGGCTCCGGACAAAAGTAAAAGTAACAGCATATTTATTTCTTCCTCCCTCCCTCCATTCCTCCCCTCATCGCCTCCCTTCCTCTTTCCTGCTTTCCTTCTTTTTTCCTTTCCCTTTCCCTCTTCCTCTATCTGTCCCCCCATCTTTCCCCCATTCTTTTGTGGATGGAAAAGGGGCCACATACTAAATCTGACAAATGCAGGGGAGGCCCACACGGCAGGCCTCACAAACTCAGAGACCAAAAGTAACCACACGGGGTGGTCTAAACATAAAAACTCCGAACCAAAAGTGGGTCATGGTGGGTAGTCACATCCTGGGCCTGTAGCTTATCTGACAAAGGTGAATCTTTACCTTTGAAATTGTCTATGGTCTTTGTGTGTGCTGAGACAACATACCTTTGAAATAACAGAGTGATTTCTTTCCTGGAAGGCACAACCACAGCACCAGAGCCCGAAACCACACCGCTGTCTTGCCGTCCACACCATCTCCATGTGCTGTAAATACCAACTCTCCCGCACCCACCAATGTGAAAGAAGTGTCTCTCCATTTTGCTTTTTATCCAATTCCACAGATTTTCCTGCTTTGCTTTCTCCCGCCCCCTTAATCTACCAATAGAGTTCATGTAGCCCTCCTTATGTCTCCTCCTTTGATTCTAATTCATAAAATATTCTGCAAAACTGCCATTCTCCAGGGCACTTTCTCAAACCATTGAGAACCTGCTTCCCTGCAACTGTCATCAGTTTGTCTCAAATAAACTCTTATAAGACTTTTTCTTTGGCTAGACATTCTTTTGTCGACTCTTTCTTTCTTAGCAGCCCAAGGCTGGAGAGGAGAGGCCCAGAGAAAACATAAGTCGGCCAGTGGTTCTCAAACCTTAGTTTGCACCACAATCACCTGGAGGTTCATTAAAACTCAGATCACTGGGTTCGCCCCAGGAGTTTCTGACTCTGTAATCTCGGTGGGGTCTGGGAATTTCTAACAAGTTGCAGATAAAGCATGGTGCCAGTCTAGGGGTCACAGTGAGATAAGCTACTTCAATGTGAAATTCCTTTTGGATCATCACCTTCAGGCTAGACAGGCCTTTTTTCTCCTTCTCCAAGCACCAAAGCTCTCCCTGTCCCCCAGGCGAGGGGGCAGACTGAGAGAGACTGATGATCTGAACACATAAAGTTGGGGGCTATCAGATTGGAGGACATGGGCCATGAGCACCTCAGGGGTTAAAAGGATGGGGTGAGAGAGGACGCAGGCGAACTCTCCCAGACTGCTTCAGTGGGAAGGTCCCTGTGGGAATGCGGTCCTCGCCCTGGGAAGCCACTTCTGAAACTCCACCATCTGGCACTTTTTTGTGAGGGTGGCACTGCATCAGTTGAAACTGGAAAAAAGAACTGGTTGAGCATTCTTCAGAATTCTCGTAGGGGAAGGTCTAGACGCTCTTCACTCTTTGAGCTTCAGCAGACATCTGCAGGGGAGGGCTAAGGGGGCAGGGAGATGCATGCTGGGCCCCACGCTGTCTTCGCTCCGCTCATCCCACCTCCCCCCAGGCCTTGTTCAGTAGAACAAGGGGTGGAAAAAGGGTGCATCCCCCACCGCCCCACCCCCATTTTTAAATTCCTGCAGGCGAGACAGGTCTAAGAAGGGGCAGGTCCTCTGAATCTGCAGTGTGGTGGGAGGAAGTGAAGTGCTTGAAACTTCTTTCGCCTCCAGTACCTTCCATTATTATAGGGCCTAACTTGTGTTATTAAAAGGCCTACCTTAATTATGGCTTCTTAACGACTGGGAGACTATTGTAGGGGCAAAGGTGTTAGCACGTGGAGGAATCCCAGGAGAGGGAACGGTGGTTACTTCACACAAGATGAGCTTTCTGTAACTTTACTAAGACAGCTGTGCTCTGAATTTCTCCCGGAGAAGAAAAGAATGCACTGATGGTGACTGATAACTTGTGCCTCTTACATGGTGAATAGGACAGAAATTCGAAATATTTGATTAAAATCTTTGCTTATTCTTTAACTTAAAAGAAAATAAAACTTAGTAACCCACAACATAATTAAATGCTACATCCTTGGGCATAAAAGAAGCAATTTCTTTTTTAAAGCATTTCTCCTATCTAGCTGCTTTTTAACTAGTCGACCAAAGAGTCCCCAGAAATTTTCTTTCTCTTTTTCTATTGAGAATATTTTTTCCACATTCAATGGCAGCATTAAAACAATTTATTTTCAAGATGAGAATATTTTGATGGCCATCAAGGGGAAAGAAAAGCGATATAATTTACCTTTCTAGACAAAAATAAAAATTACTTTTAAAATTTTCTAAGTATTTGAGGAATTTGCACAGTTAAATCGCCAGAGGTTAGGAAGCATTTCCCCCTTCCCTCCTCAGGCCTTCTCATATTTTTATTTTTAGTGTCTTTGTGCAGCAACATAAGAAGGGTTTTCCTACGCTGGTATTGTTTTGTCCAGCTTTGCTTTCTAGAGCAAATTACCCTTTTTTGTTCGTTTTTGACTCATCTCATATAGCTCATTAAAATGAGCAGCACAAAGACTCTAAGAAAGAACTATCTTCCATAAGAGAAAATAATCTGTGAACCGCTTCTTCAAGTAACTTTTAAATAAACAATTTTTAAAAGAATATGGGCAGTAGGAAGTGATTCCTTGGTTTGATAACTGTGATAACCACAAAATGAAAACCTCTCTTCATTCAGGTCTTAGCTTACATGCCACCTCTTAGAGAGGCCTGCTCTGATTACCCTTAAAACACTGGTTCTCTATGCACCTGTTGCCCCCACTGAAGTGTAAGTTCCTGGGAGACCAACACTTCATGTCTCTTGTTCATTACTGTATCACTAGGACCTAGAATGGTGCCTAAAATATTTGTTCAATTACTGAATCTATGGATGGCTGGGTGGCAGGCTGCTTTATACTATAGGTATTTAACTAACCATTAAGAGAGAATTATTAGGACATCTGAGACTGACATAATTTTTTTCGTGATAAAAAGATCACTTAAGTCATTTATTTTAGCACATGGGGTTCTACTAAAGTTCACTCTCAGTAAATGAACATCTTCATCGTCTTTTTATGAGGTTAATGATGATTGCTGATCTCTAATATCCGAGGGGGAACTGATAAAGTTGGAAAGTTGAGAAGGGTCCTCTCTTCCTTAGTCCTTCCTGACTATGCGGGGACTGGACTGGGTTCTTGTGTGTGTTGCTACAATTCTTACATGCTTGGAACAGGGCCTGTCAGACCCAGTGTGACATGTGCACAGGGCAAGAGTGGGGACACGCAGCATGTGTAGTTGAGACGATGTGCCATTCAGCTTAGCAGTGGGGGATGGAGCTGGGAATGAAGACTAGATCCACAGGGTGAGGGTGTTGGGGGAGGATGGTGGCTGAGGAATTTAGATTTATGAAGTCAAAAATGGAATCCTCCACACCCACCATGAGTGAATGAGAAAAGTAGAATTGATTATGTGAATAGGGAAGAGACGTTCACAGAAAAAACTGCCCATTTCCTCATCAACAGGGCCTATCTATTTTTTTCTTTAGAAAAATAACCATAAATATAAATTATTATTTTGATCTATTCTTGGTGCTGACTAGTCATCACACTGTGAAGTTTACAAGAACTTTTGTTCATGACATGGTCCTTTCAGCACTGAAGACCTGATATTTTATAAAATGATATTGCCAAGCCGGTAAGATATAAAGCAAATGTATCAACATTTTTGGTACTGATTTATAGCTGGTCAGTGAGTTTCTCATAATATTAATGTCTTTATCTACAAGTTCTCACTGATTTTTTTACCAGGGACAATGCTAAAAATCAGTAAATAAGCAGTAAGGCCTCTAAAGTCACTAAATTTAATACAGTTGATATACAAGTCAGCCCCTTGGGGGCTCATCCACTGTTTACCTTTACTTTTCCCACAGTCATTAAGAATGGGTAACCTAAATCCTCCACTCACAGATGATAAGAAACATCAAATGAGAAAGCGAGAGTCCTATGGGAGAACTGGGAATGATGCTGGGAGGGTGGTGGGTGTTATAGGAGGAGGGCAGGTTGCATATAGGTCCAGGTTATCTAGCACTCAACAAGAAAATAGAAGAATGGAGAAGCCGACCACAAGAATGGTAATCTGCAGCATTTAACAAGGGAGGAATAGTATGGTATGTAACACTTAATGTATATAATATTCAGATTCATGATAAAATGATACATATACATCAACATGTTCTGCTTAAGGATATAGATGAATGTACTCCCAAGAAAATTTCAATAAGATTTCATCAAAATTTATTTTTTAAAAGTTTACTTTTAGAGGAGTAGATTTCAGTTATCTAGGAAAATTATTTCTCAATAAGGCCAGGTAAATAATTACTTTTTTCAAGTACCCACTGCATATCACATTTAAGAGCATATTATACATAGCCTTCTTTCCCTTTTTCTTAGAATTTTTCATTTGAGAGCTTTTTAAATTAAGAAATAACTATATGAGAAATGATGACCATCTAGTTAGTGCCTAAAACATACTACAGGATGGATCAGCTGCCATAACATGTTATCATATTTAATCCTCACAGCAAGCCTGTGACATAAGAATTATTACTCTCATTTTTAAAGAGAATAAAACTGATACTTAGAAAGTCATTCAGTCTGTCAAAAGTGAAGCAGCCGGAACTTCATTCAGATGTATTCTCTTTTCACTGCATTATGATTACATTAATTAAAAGTGTGTTAAGAATTAGACAGAAATGGTAGCTTGAAAATGAATGGGTTGACCAAACAGAACATCATAAGTGATTGGGGGGGCCTTAATATTAAGGAAGGAAGGTTGTCAGTTTGTATTTTGGAGGAAAGCAGAGTGGACTAAGCTTTACGGTAAGTTAGGTAAATGCACAACAGTGACTTCCAGGTAGGCAGTCTTTTGAAAAAAGAAAAATAATTCTGGTGAAATGAAGATGAAGGATACTAACAGAAGGGAATAATAAGTCAAGTAAGAAGTAATAAGTGGAGAACTTTGAAGTTTGCATTTGATCCAAAGAGTGCCAAAGACAAATTTAGGGTCTAGGCAGCAACATGAAAAAGGTGGCAGTCTTCAGAAAACTGACAGTACAACATGCTCTGTAATGGACAGAAGAATCCACCAGCCAAATGGAGATTAATCTTTCTATCGTGGTGCCATAGATTTCAAGGAACATACACAAGGGTTTTACTTTAAACAACAACGACAATAACAACAACACCCATAATGGAAGTGACAGAACTGCACACACATAAAGAGGAGGCAGAGTACTTCTTCCACAATTCTGGGTGTGTTGAATAGAACAGCAATACTGTCCTTAATATCATCTAAACTTGGCAAAGAGAATTTCAAGAGAATGAGGGTCCCGTGTTATTAAAGATTTGAGTATTCCTTAATAGACTGTGTCACTCAGAGAAGATATAATAGTAACATTTTGGATTCATCTTTTTTCACAGGAATGAATGGTAAAAGTAAAAATGATGAAGTAGGAAAAAAAGAACCAGGACATTGAACAAACAATGATGAAGCTGACTGCACTGTAAAGAGGAGGCAGAGTCAATGAAGAAGAACTTCATGAGGAAATTGGAAAACCAGAAAACCAAGTAAAGTCAAATCAAAAGAGGTAGTTGACAGTTTTACATAAGAAGAAATGAAAGTAAATACAAGAGAACTCAGCTTTTATACAAGTCTGTCTTGCTTTATAAAGATGTGTCAATGATTAGAGATGAGATTAGGCTTGCCGGATTTAGCAAATAAAAATACAGAACACTAAGTCACATTGAATTGCATGGGACATACTTAAAATAAAACATGGTTAGTTCATTGTTTACCTGAATTTCAAAATTAACTGGGCATCTTGTATTTTGTCTTGCAATTAATTCTAAATCAGATGCACCAAGATTTCACCTCTCTTAATTGTTGCCATGCTAAAAAAAAAAAAAAAAAAAACAGTTGCAAAGACAGAGGGTTACCGAAAAAGTTCAGACACATAGGAATAAGATGGAAAGATGAAATGATTTTCTATGAGGAATCATAATTAAAGCTACTATCTAATATTATACCAGAGTCCATTTTCTGACATAAAGAGCTCAGGCAGAATGGCTCAAATTTTCAATGAAAAAGTCATGCTCTCCTTGCCCTTCAACTGAGAGGTCCATCTCCTAGATAGAAAACTTTGTGTAAAGACGGACTTGCTTTATTCACGTAGTTGGAAGCAACATCAGCTTCTAATTATTCAACCCAATCGTAACGGCTCAGCACAAACCGGATGGCCTTCAGGTACAGATGCTTTATCCCTGCATCAAGATGTTTGCTCAACAATAACAATAAAGGTCCAGCCATTTTATTTACTTTTGCAAAATTCAGAAAGCAAAAGACATCAAAATAAAAGTCACACCCCATCCCACTCATCACCACAAAAAAATAAATAGATGAACAAAGCTCAAATAGATTTTCTTTCTGGTACTAAAAACAGTCTGTGTTTAAATGATATACATCACAATGTGAGAATAATGTCCTTCTATATAGAATTTTAAATATATACCTTTGGTATTTGTTTCCTTTTACAAATATAAAATTAGACAAAGAGATGTTTGTAGAATAAACACAATGTGGGTACATTGCTGCTGGTCAGACTGAAGATCGGCTGAGACCTGCTCAGAGCTACCGCTCAGTGACTGCCGTCTCCGGCACTGAAAACGCCGAAGATGACACAGCTGAACTGCTAAGGGAGCTCAGCACTGAGCCAAATGTTGGTAATATGAAATCACAGTGACTGATTAACTTAATTGTTTACTCCAAAATGGGAGGGACGATGCCTGGGGGTTGAGAGGGCTGACAGGGAAATCATATTTTCTTTATGCAGAGGTATACTGAGCGAATGCCTTATTTGTTGACATTTCCCTTTGTAACACGTTTACCTGTATTTGCTCATTTACACGATGTTATAAAATAAGTACTATTATTGTCCTCATTTTATAGATGAAAAAACGGAGGCCCAAAAAAGTTTATGCAGCTTTTCCAAAAATGACTTGGCTGGGGGATGGCAGAAGTGAAATAATAAGGCATTCGGACTTGGCACTCACACCTGCCATATTGCCGCTTTACCGGTGTTATGGAAAATACTCTCGATTACTGGAAAGGGAATGTGCGTGCTATTGTAGCTTCATAGAAAATCACAACACATTTAACAATTTCAGGTTTACAATGTATTTTGTTCTACTTTGTCAACTTTTAGAAACTGCAATGAAAACCTGAAACATTTATTATACATAATTTATTCAACTATACTGTGTTGTCCATCATAAATACCATCCATTTAACGATTATTGACTTTAAACCTGTATGCACAACTAGGAATTCCTACCACTGGGTGGCCAAATTTTCAAATGCAAACTCAATAGACATACAAAAACACTTTTGTGATATTTTCATCAACGTGGAGTATCAGTGTAGAGTATTCCATTTATTGACTGCCAGATTCTTTGATAAGTTGAGAAGATTCCTTCTTATCTATAAAATTACCTGCATTCTCACTTTTCTTTTCTTCTTTGGAGTTGGATAGTGAATGGAACTTAACTAATTAAACTGCACTGAATAATAATCAGTTTTAAGGATAGTTGTTCTAAAGCTTTCATAGTTCACCTTGAGGTTAAGACTTAACAGTGAATAGTGAAACAGTACTAATAAGAACAAGGCTGAGAAGTAACTTTTCTACTCTAAAACACAGCAACTTAGTACACTGAATGGTGCTTTTACAATACTTGTTATTAATAGCTGAATATATATCTGGGAACAGAGGAAGGGGGAATGAAATGTTAAATAAAAAGAAATGAATGAGAGCCTGAATTTGCTTATGTTTATTGGGAAATAAATCTAAATAAAGAATAATAAATGGGATTAAATTCAAGGATCTAGTATGGTCATGTACAGAACTGATATTTTTTGTACGAATTTACTTGTACAGCAGCAGCATATATATGCTTCCCTACAACATACATGCTCGCCTAACCATTCATCATTCACAAACATTTTGCTCAATGCCGATCTGTAACAGAAACTGGTAATGCGCAAGTGAATAGCACGACCCTTGGCCTTAAGGAATTTGTACTCTGTTGGAAAGACAGGCAGTTAAATAAGCATTTATAATAGAAAGTGAAATGAGCTGCAGTAAATTTGTATATAGGACACATTTGAGAACTCGGAGAAAGGGAAGCCTCAATCCACCTAGGGAAGTCGGGAAGTCCTTCAAAGCAGAGCTAGCACTTGAACTAGTTAGAGAAGATAGGATAGAGTACTCTTAGCATGTGCAGAAATGTGGAAAACTACAAGAGTTTGTTATTGTTAGAATACAACTGAAGAGGTAAAAACTAAGGGATGTAACATAATATGAGGCTAGAGAGGGAGGCAAGAAAAGACCAAATTACGATGTTATTTGACAATCCAAAGGGTGTGGACTTTACCTTAAAGCCTTTAAAGAATTTTAGGTGTGGCAATCACAGGGTGATTCACAGTTAGATCCAATGAAAGAAGGACAAGGAAGAGTTGATTTAGTAGATTGGTGGGGAGGATTTTAGAAAGTTGGAAGAACTGAGTAATTATTTGAGTGTGGGAGATAAGGAAATCTGAGAACTCTAACTTGAATCCTAGGTTTCTTATAACAAATGAAAGTAACACAGGAGTAGGCTAAATTGTTGGTAGCGCCCCTAATTCCAAGCAGAAGAAAATAAAAATCTATTTCTAGAAAAAGCACTCTCAATTTAGATAACCGAGGTTCTCACAGATTAAAATTTGAACAAACAGCTCAATATTAAATATCATCAAGTGAAAGAATGATACAGTGAATGAGAGTCAAACACAATAAGCAAAATTTATAGACTCCAATGATACAGGAATCATCAGATACAGACTATTAAGTATATGAAGGGTTTAAAGGGCAGACATTTAAAAAAATCTGAACAAGCTCAAAATATTAAAGTACTGAATGAAAACCTCAGTGGATGACAAATAGCTAACTAGACACAATTATATAGAGAATTAGCCCGGGAAATGGAATGAAAGGGTTGGTGCGACTGAGGGAGCCCCAAAGAGTGGGGCAGCCGCGCAGGGCGCTGGAGGCGTCTCCATGTGGAAACGGCCTGACATGGGAAGGGAGAGACTGACCAAGGCTAAGAATGTCTGTGTGTCTGCAGGGGAGGGCTGCCTGGTGCTGGGTGTCAGAGCCTGAGAGAGGTGTGGAAGAACGCAGTGGAGGAGATGGTAGTAATGATAGGAAATTGGTTACAAACTGGGGATTCAGTATAAAATTAAGTAAAATGAAGACGGTAACAGCCAGGGTTCTTCCACTTGGAGAAAGGCAGTACAATTATGGAAAAGTTGAAAAATAGAATAAACCCTATAATATTAGAGTATGAATTCATGGTTTTCCATACATAAAAATGTACACAGAACAAAATATTGACTAAATGTGTCTATCTGTCGACGTTTCTACATTATCTACTTACCTACCTACCTATATACGTCCATACATGTATTCTCTCTCTCTGTTCATTGAGAGGACCTGGGAACGTGACATCACAATAGTAATGAGCGCATTTAGCACCCAGACTGTGGCTTCTAGAAATCATTCTCCACTGAAAGAAACAAGTACTCCTTGGAGAAAAGGCTGGTTCTAGTCTGGGGCAAATAAAGTGCAAGATGATCTTTGAACATCTGTTTGTGGCAGAAAGCAGAGAAATGCTCAAAACATAATGGGGTCATTATCAAAGGACCTGGCCACCAGCCTGAAAGGGCTCCCACTGGCCAAATATGGGACAACTTGAACATCAAGATAAAAGAAATTAAAGCAACAGATTTTAACCCATTAAATCAGGAAACTATTAACCTACGTTGATATAAATAAATAAATAAATGAAAGGTTTTATAAAGAGAGGCCATCTACAAGTTTTGAAGAACCTCCACAAAATAAAAGAAAAAAAATATTTTCATATTGGAGAAGCCTGGTAGATACCACCTTAACCAAATGATCAAGAGAATAATCTGAAATTGTACATCACTATACTGACACAGCATTTCTTTAGTGATATTTCTACGAAAGATGCATAATTTGAATCAAAACATGAAAAAACACGACAAACTTTAACTGAAGGAACTTCTACAAAATAAATGGCCACTGATCTTTAAAGTGTCAAAGTCCTTAAAGTCAAGGAAAGACTGAGGAAATCTTTCATAGTGAAGGAACCCCAAAATGCATCAAATTAAATTTAATGTGTAACTCTGAACTGGATGCTTTTGCTTTAAAGGGTGTTACTGGGACAGTTGGTGAAACCTGAATGGGATTTGAGTATTAGAAGGAAGTAAAAAAACAATGGCATTTTTTTAAATTATTATTTTGATGGTTATATTATTGTGATGCGGGAGAATGTCCTTGTTTGTGGAAAGCAAACACTGACGTATTCGGGAATGATGGGGCATCAGGTTGTCAATTTACCTTCAAATGACTTAGAAAAAAATGTTTATTCTTCTGTATTTACAGCTTTTCTATAAACTTGAAATTGTTTTAAAATAAAATAAAATATTAGATTTCTTATTTGGCATTATATTTTACTGTAGAAATCTCATAGTATTTATCATGATAATTTGTGTTTTGCATTTCCAAGAAAGAAATATAGTATGCAATATTTCCTACAGGTTTTTTTAAACAAAGCATCTAGTGGAAAACAGAAGTATTTAAAAACAATGTTTTCATTAAAAATTATAAACAAAAATAAAAGTACCAAAATCGAAGTGAATATAGCAACTAATTATTATTATATAAATAGTAGTTCATGTAATCAAGACTAATAGTCATTTAATTAAAACAGCTGATTAAAGAAGAAAACTATTAAAAATTTTACATATATTAAAGAACAAGTGTTAAAAATTTTACATATATTAAAGAACATGTGGAGAAAAGGGAACCCTCATACACTGTAGGTGGTGTTGCAAATTGGTACAGCCGCTATGGAAAACACTCTAGAGGTTCCTCAAAAAAATTAAAAATAAATATACCTTTTGACCCAGCAACTGTACTTCTGGGTATTTATCCAAACAAAACCAAAACAATAATTCGTAAAGATCTGTGCACCGCTATGTTCATGGCAGCACAATTTACAATAGCCAAGATATGGAAGCAACCTAAATGCCCATCAACAGACGATTGGATAATGACGTTACGGTTCATATATACAATGAAATATTACTCGGATATTTAAACAAATGAAAGCCCCTACCATTCGCAACGACATAAATGGACCTAGAGATTATTATGCTGAGTGAAATAAGTCAGAGAAAGACAAATACCATATGATTTCACTTATATGCAGAATCTAAGGAACAAAAAGAATCAACTAATCAAAAACAGACACAAAAATAGAGGACAATCTGGTGACGGACAGAGGGGAAAGGTGTTGGGGAGCTGGGAGAAAGCAGTGAAGGATCAAAGAAGTACAAATTAGTAGTTGACAGATGGTCACGGGGATGGGGAGCACGGCATAGAGAATGCAGTCGGCATTAATGTAATGGCTAGGTGGAGGGCCAGAGGAGAGAAAGAGCCATCAGGGGGATCACTTTATAAGCTATATAAATGTCTAACCAAAGTACTGTATACTTGAAACTAATAATAAAATAAAATTTAAAAATATTATATATATTAAATATTTTATATAACTTGAAACATAAATTTTCATTAATTCACCAATATTTTTAGATAGGACACTTTTTTTTTTTAAATGGGGCTACTAGTTAGATCTCTAAATATTCACATGCGTGTGTATGTGTATAATAATTTCTTTAGAGTGAAATAGACAATCATTAGGCTGCTCCATTTTTTCTATTTTAATGCTTTTTTGGTCACTATTTTACAGTTGTATCACCACAATAATTCGCAATAAATTTTGATAATTCTTAATTGGGGATCTTTACGAATTTGTAAGGGAGGTTTTTTGTAGAATAACATTTTTTCTATATATCACAGTTTATAGGATTATGTAAGATTTAAATAAATTGTGGCCTTACATTAGCAAGTCAAGATGACATCAAAGGGAAGAGAACAAACATTGCAAATCTTGGTGAGCAGCTGGGCTAGGGTAGCAGTGGCTTCGCCAGGTGACTAAAGGCAGTCTGCCAATCGAGCTTGTGTCCCATCATGAACATAGGCAGCCTACTTTAAGAAGGGAATGGGATGTTTCTTCATTCAGCCAAATAAGCTGTAAGAGGGTGTTCTCTGTGGGAGGCCTCTGGGTTATTTTGTTCTCTTCCTGTTTATTTCAAGTTGGTTGTTTGTTTATAAATATACTACACTGATTTTATGATGGAAAGCATCTCTGAAAATATAAGGAGCAATTTTATTGAAGAAATATATAAAATTTCCTTAAACTTCGTTCATTTTCTTTGGTCAGTGATTTGAAAGGTCGAATGTCCAGCTGTAGATTGGATCACAATACAGCCTGTCTGATTTGTTCATAAGTATAGAAATAAAATATTTTTCTTAATTCTGAGCTCTTAGTAACATTAAAATTGAATCAGAGTGGCCACATGGCATGCTTTGGTTTGCCTGTCAATTATGGATCATATAATAATGGAGGTAATTTCAACATTTATTCTTCAGAGAAATAAAAAAATGAAAGCTTAAGTCCTTTTCATATCTTGAATATAAAATAAACTCAGGGAGAGGTTAAACAGCAACAAATTTCTTCAAAAGTATGTTCTTTATTATTTGGTGAATATGTGAAGCAAGAGAATCATTTATACAACTGCATGTCAATATTAGAAAAAAATATTTGTAAACAATGTATTAGTAATTATATTTTTTACATAAAGCTTGGTAACTTATAGGTGGAGGCATTACTAAGTCCCCATCACCATTTTAGGAGGATTTACGTTTAATATTTAGGAAGAAGTTTTGAAACTACAGAATGTAAAGCATTATAAGCCAAGGATTAGATGTTCCATTATTTTTTTCAAATGTAAATAGCATTTATTTTGATTTTATCTTATTGGGTTTCAGTCCTAACTTGCATTCATTTACATCAGCAGAATAGATAAAATAATCTACTTTCACAAGTTTAATATGATGTCTTTGTCTACAGAGACAAGAATATATTTTAAATGCAATGGTGAGTGTGGAAGTATTGATTACTACCCAGGAGTTCCTGCTAAGCCTGAGTAAACCATTGTCCACAAATGTAATTCCTTACCTGGACATGATAAAATATGGATAACTTTTTCCACTTGGTTCATTTGAAACCTGTTGCTATACACTAATATTTATGGATACCAACTGAAACACTTTATAAGTTAAGAGTCTAGAGGTTTTGTTTTGACTTGTGTAAATGTTTTCTTTCTGTCCGAGTTTTTATTGTGACTCACAGAGCGCTAACAATGGGTTTCCAAATGGACCACCCACCAGCTCAACTGTCAAATTTTAAAATGTTTTCACTGATTCAAAACCAAAGAGTTTTCAAACAGTTGAGTTAAAAGTTAGACTGTAATGAATTTAATTTTAGTGGCAATTTTTTTAAAAAGCATTTAAATCAAGCTGTTTCTTGTGCTTGAGCAAACCTCTGAATCCCAGTTCACAAATGAATGAGTTCATTTACAAACTGGAGTTGCTATAGGTCCTATTAGACATAAGGAAAAGAATAAATTTTGTGCTCCCTAAATGGGCTACATTCAATCAGAGTAATGTTTTTCCCAGGGTTATATTTGCAGAGTAGGATTTAAGAGGTTTAATTAGTCTCTTTTATAACTCGGAAAAAATTTTACTTCCATTTCTTGATGGAAATTCTTCATTTTAAATTTACTAAAATTATATGATTAGAAATTTATTTAGCTAAACAGCATCTTATATGTAAATGTGAATGCTCCTGGGAGGGCTAAGGGGCCTTGCACATCTTCACTGGCCCGCACTCAGCCTTCTCCTCTGTTATTAAGATCAATTGCTCCTGCTTCCAGGCTGGCTCCTCGGTACTGCGTCCCACCTGCCCCCATCTGCTCAAGGAAATTTCTTCAGCGGTTTCATCCCTTTAACCTGCATTATCAATAGTTTTCCTCTCTGCTGATTTATTATACAAATAAAATTTTTTCACTAAAAATTAGCTTAACCATACTTCCCTGTCCAGCTATTGCTCCATTTCTCTGCTCCCTTTTTGGCAAAACGCGATTAAAATAACAACAACAATGACCATGACCTATGCTTGCTAATTTAAATTATTTTTCTTTCATTCTTACTTGAAACTACTCCGAACAGGCACACGAAAACATCCTGGTCACCTGGGACTTGGCTATTGCTAAACATAGTGGTCATTTTTCAGCCCTCATTTTATATGACCCATCAGCAGCATTTGACCTAGTTGGTCACCCATAGTTTCTTGAAACGGTTTTATCAGTAAGCATCCAGAATACTAACCCTGAGCCATTCTTTCTTCATCTACTTTCTGCTTCCTCTTCATCTCAGCAACCACTTGGTATCAGAGTACAAAAAAGATCAGTCCTGGGGCCTCTTCTCTTTTTCTTTCTGCTCTCATTCCCTTAGCAATCTCATCCAGTCTCACAACTTTAAATATTTTCTGCATGTTGAAGATTCTTCGAGCTTTACAACCCCAGCCCAGAAGGCTCCCCTAACTCGAGACTTGTATATTCAACTTGTATAGTCAACATCTTGCACCTATGACTAAGACATCTCAAACTCAACGCACTTAAAACTGAACTCCCGATACTGATCCCAAACTTGACCTATCATTTTTTGCCATCTCAATGTACAGCAATTCTTAACTTTCAAATTCTTTAGTCAAAAACCTTTGTGTCATCTGTGACTCTGTCTTTCTCTCTTCCTATAATCCATCTGTTACGAGGTCTTATTCAGAATCCTGCCACTTCCTACTAGGCCCACCAGTGATATCACCTGGATATCTTAATAGTTTCCTAACTGATCTCCCTGCTTCCACCTTGCTTCCTTGTAGTCTATGTCCAACGAGGCAGTTAGAGTGAGCCTTTTAAAACCACAAACTGGATCACGTCACTTCTCCATTCAAAACCCTCAAAGACTCCCCAAACTACGCAGAGTAAAGGCCAACATTTTTTAGTAGCCTATGTGAGTGTAGATAATCTCCGCCTGCCCCCATGCCGCCCCAGATCATCTGACTTCATCTCACCTAATCTGACTACGCTGGCTTCTTTCCTCTTCTGAGACCAGGCAGGGCGTCTTCCTCCTCGGGGCCTGAGCATTTGCAGTTCCTCTGCCTAGACTGCTCTCTCTCTATATTCTCCTGACTTGCACGCTTGGTGATTTTACTGTTGTCATCTCAGTAAAGCTGTTCCTTAGCACTTCTTAAAACTGCAGTTCTACCTCCCAGTACTTTCTATCCCCCTCTCTTGCTTTGTTTCTCTTCACAGAACTTACTCCTTCTAATATACATAATAGTTTATTCGTTCGCTTAATTGCCACCACTGTTCCACTAGAATATAAGTTCAAC
Source organism: Pteropus medius (assembly GCF_902729225.1). Lineage (NCBI taxonomy): Eukaryota > Metazoa > Chordata > Mammalia > Chiroptera > Pteropodidae > Pteropus > Pteropus medius. The sequence continues at coordinate 3,446,144 of NW_024356333.1, forward strand.
GAGGGAAAGAATTTTTACTAGTTTTGCTTTCTGTCGCATATTCAATAGCTGGAATAGTGACAGTCACTCAATATTTTCTAAATAAATGTGTAAACCTTGAATAAATTCTGGGTTAAGTACACTGAAGTAGCATGAATTATGAAGGAGCAGAATAGTAGACGGGTAGAAGGCTAATTTCTCACTCTGTAGTGAGACTAGTCTTCTGAAAATCTCTAAAAGTGGCCATTTAGAAAGCTGTGTACTGAGATAGGGTTATGAAGGAAGGTTAGCAGGTACAAAACAATTTTCTTTAAAGTTCTCCTTGACCTTAATAATACCTGTCAAAGATACGTTGAAGTCAACTGATTATGAGGGAGAGAAGGAAAGTTTCCTCTGGTAAGTTTTTTTCTGCTCTGTTTTTACTTGGCTCTCAATTTTCCTCATTGATCTCCTCTTGCCCCTGGAAGAGTTCAGTGTCACATGACCATGCTTCATTTCCAAGCCATAGCCTGAAGCTGCAATTTGGGTCCCAATTGCAGAGCCAAGTCCTAATGTGGATGATGGTTATTAAACCAAGATCTCCAACAAATTATTTTACTAGAGGCTGATTAAAAAGAAGAAAAAGGATTTCTTAGAGCAAGAAGTAGACCGTTTCTTCTTGGTCAATAAGGACTTGATTAGCTTGTGACATGCACAACATCCATCATTTATCGAGGGTTTATCATGGTAGTTGTGTTATATCCATTATGTCTAATCTTACCAAGAATATTGCAAAGAAGGGATAATAATACCTTATCTGATAAGGTCAATGAGGCTTTGAAAATAAACTAAGAGGCTTCGTGGTGATATTAGGATTCAAATTCTTGTTAGAATGAAAACCTGCAGGTCCATTCTGTTGTTCAAAGCATCAGTGATCCCTGGAGTTTATTTCTTAAGGAATTCTTTGAGGTAAAAGGAATGCCAGTCTCTAACACTGAAATATTAAGAGGATGAAGATATAAACCAAGGAAAGCATTCCCAATTGCTGTTTCATTTTAAAGCTGGGCATAAAGTTAAAGCCAATTTAGTATGTTCTTAAAAAGTTTCAGATGGTGTCAATGAGCATAATGATAGAATGCAGCACCGGAAGTGGGTCATTCCAGCATTTCCTGCTACTCTTTATACTGAAAGAGAAAGTCAAACTACAAAGGGTTCTTTAAACATAATTAAAAACAAGAATCATGTTGTTTAGATGAGGTAACATTTATCCCTACACCCAGGAGGACAAGTCATTTTTTCACTAGGTGTTATGTTAATTCCTAGCACATTTCTAAGTTAGTAAGATAATAGTTTAGTAAAACAAATAATTAATCATGTTAAAAATACTTAGAACCACAAAGCAAAGAGAGACCCAGAAAACATTTCCACTTCAATTACAAGATAGTGTGTATGCGAAGTTCTCCACCTTCACACGCTGCGATAAGAAAACTGAATTTGTAATTGACAGCTGTGCTTCATAGTGAGCAATATGGCACTGTATTTATTCCTATAATTATTTTACAACTTTTAAATTGTAGCTTTTCTTTGCAACGCCTTAGGACATGGTAAATACAGCCAAGATTACTGAGGTTTCATTGTTTAAGATGTTTTACTTAACTCCAAGTAATTTAATTCAAGTCGATAAATCTCAATGAAGATATATCAAATGGCCTACCCTGTGCTTGCAATATACTAGGCAATGGCGGGAGATTTTAAAAGCATATATAAGATAGAGTTGTCACCACATTTCAAAAATCATTAGAGAGCTCGGCAAGAGAAATCAGAAAATAAACCTTAGTCACTCAAAAATCAAACAGGAAAACGTCTGGTTTTAAAAACAAATAGGAGTAATTCGCCATGACTGTATATATCAAAAATTTTTGAGAAACAGATAAAGTCATACAAATTCAAACATAAATTCAGACTTCAGCCATTCTATACTTTCTAGGAATATTAAAGGAGTCATTTCTAATTTAAAAATTTCAAGCTAGAGATTCCTTAATAATATTCGATTTCTTAGAAGAAAATAAAATAGTTGTTAAATTATTCTAGTGTTATATTCAAGAACGGAAAAAAGGGTAATAGTGTTTTATTAAACTATCCCCAACAGGTCAGCAAACCTTTCAGACAGTATTTTAGACTTTGTGGCCACACTCAATTCTGCTGTGTGGCCCAATAAAACATTTGTGATCACTAAAATTTGAATTTTATGTAATTTTTTCATGTATCACAAAATATTTTCATTTTTTTCCAACTATTTAAAAAATGTAAAACCATACTTTAAAAAAATGGTATTCAGAAGCAGGTGGCTGTCAACCTGATCGAAACTGTTTTCCTGATTCCAATCACAAAACAGCTCTCATATTTTTACACACATAACCAAACCATTCCTCAGGGACAGAGTAATTGCAACTAATATTTAGTCCTTATATGCCAAACGCTGTTCAATATTCTTGCTAACCTTTATAAGCATAGTCATGCTTACCCCTGTATGTTGAGAATATCATCACTTCCACTTTATAAGGAAACCAAGGCAGACTGGCTGAATAACTTGCTCAGCATAACACCCTTCTTAAATGGCAGAGCTGGCATGAAACCTGGAGCCTGTGCTGTTAGCCACTGCTCTCTGTCACCTTTCTGCTATGTTTCCAGCCATAGAACAGGAAATTGTGAACTATTTAAACTTCTTAAAATTCATAAGAATGAGGTAAAGGTAAATGCAAACTGTTCAAAGTTAGATGTTTAAGGGTTTTTGTTTGTTTATTTGTTTTTGGCAATTAGAGTATTTGAGACATTGTGTTTTAATATAGGGGAAAACGGTTATTTGTGACAAAATGTATTGCTGATTCTTGTCAAAAATATTAACATGATTTCCTTGGCTTATGAAGTTAAGTGTCTTGGAGAGTTTATTCATCTGACATCCTGATGCCAGAGAAATTTCACCTAAATATGCACCAAGACATTGAGTATTTATTTTACTGTGAGTCATCTCTTAAGAGTCACATTCTGGTTTTTTTCCCTATGTAAGAACTGTTTTAATAATTAAATTAGGCACAATCTGTTTTAATTCTTTGTTTTTAATGAAGTGTGAAAAAATTAATCACTGTATTTATTTCCCAAACTCCCTTCTTAGACGAACTGAGCACATCTCTTAAGAAATGAATTATATATCCATTTGTACATGGATGGGGGGAGGGCAGCAGGATTATTCAATTTGGTAATTACCTATCACTTTAGTAATACTATTCTTTGGACAGTATAATGCAATTTCTTGTGAGATTAATCCATTAAATGAAGTTTTATTTTTAATGGTCTTGACAGATTAAAATAATTTATTTCCCTTAATGTGACTAATTTAAACTGTTCATTAGCAGGAATATGCCCGTTATTTTTCAAATCATAATATTTTTGTAATGGAGTTGTGCTTATTCTTTCGTAGAATTACGTTCATTATACCTTTCAGAATTATCCATATAGTATTTGCAGATATTAGATATGTGTGTATGTGTATGTATGTTTATAATTACTATCATAAAATGGCCAGATTTATAATTTTAAGCCTAAGCCCAGAATATATATGATCTCCTTAGCTTTTAATGCTTTTATTTAATCTTCTTTCATCTAGGTCTTTCAGATAATCATGAGGAAATGCAAGTAGAACAATTCACAGTAATTTCAATAAGGTCTTCTCTACTGGACAATATATCTTTGTCTAGAGATTTTCAACTCCTGCAAACTTACCTAATTAAAAACTCTTGCCTGACCTTTACATGTTCTTATTGAAGTTGAAGCTGGTAAAAAAAGAGGAATATTAATTGAATTTGGAACAAAAGCCAGTATGAAAATGTAGACTTGGAATTCTGTCTGGATATGAAACTGGAACAAAATAATGACCATTTGAAAAATCACATACAAAGCAGAACTGACAGAAGACAGAAGAAAATTAGCAGGAATAGAGTGACCGGGGGACACTCCTCCTGGGGACTTCCACTCCCTCTGCAGACACCCAGGGAGAGTGAGTCCCCAGGGCGAACAATTCCACACCAATAAAACACTTTCTTTGTCAGACAACTAAATATGTGGCATAATCACTATGCGAAGAACAGTGATATGCTCAAATAATTTTTGTAAAGTACTGACTGCTTGTGAAAGATTGGTTCTCCCATAGTAACCTGTGACACCCATCTTGATAATGAACCAGATAACAGGTGTTATTTTTTGAAGGACAGACTCAAATTAAACCACTATGTTCAGAGAAAAGCAACTTTATTCCTCTATTATCGTGGACATTGTAAAAACATTTTTGTTTTTATGGCTTTTAAGTTAATAAGACCTCTAAGTCACCTGGTTACTGAAACACCTAGTCATGAAAATTCTCTTTGCTTTACAGATGATAGCATTTATTTTAAAAGTAACTAGAACTAGAACTTAGGATAGTATCATTGGGCAATGTAATATTTTAGGGTGTTGATTCCTAATGTTACTGTAAGCTAAAAATCTTATAAAGCTGTTGTTCTCCAGGTTTTTAACATATTACTTTAACTGAGTCTCATTTTTTTATTCAGAGCCTCATTTTAGAAATGTGATTTTAACACAATGTCTGCAATACTTAATTTGCAATACTTAATTCTGCATTTAGAAACTTTAGTTTCATTACAAAGTTGGAATTGTATAGAAAACTACTACATGTTATAATAATGTAGGTCTACATTATACTCTTATAAATTCAATTTTTTCATATAATACCGTGAATATTTTCTTATATCATTGAAACATGATTTCTCATGCATTGCAAAGTATGTTTAATGGCTGCACAGACTCCCATGATATGAATATTATTGACATTTGGATTGTTGACCTTTTTGTCTGTGATATCGGAATTTCTGTCGACAGCTCAGGAACACCACTCCCACATGGATGTTCTCTCCTTTATGAAAGGGCTAGAAGTCCAGGAACTGTGTTTCCCAGAACCCCTGACAGTTTTCCATAGTAGATTCTGCCAATTAGAATAATTTGAGCAGAATTTAGAAAGTGGAGAGTGGAAGTTATTATCGCTCTTGTGTCTGCAGTCGGCAGGTATCAACCCACTTCCTTGATGCCAGCAGGAATGTCACCGGTAGCATTTTCTGAAAGTCCCCAATTTCAGGTGTTCTGAAGCAAGCAGCAATTTTTCTTACCTTTGTTCCCGCCAGTTGTTGCAATGATTTCGTGAATCTCTGATTTTCTGTATTGCATTTCATTCTGTTTAAAAATACCTAGAGGGATTTCTGGCCTTCTGACAGAATCAATTTATGACTAAAATAGTTATAAATAAAGTAACCTAAGTTTTGTTTTTTTTTCTTATGATTATTTCCAAGGGATGCATTACCAAAATGACTGGGTGTAGACTGCCAAAAGGTTTCTGGAAAATGTGTGGCAGCCTCATTAGCTCCCTCTACAACATATGTAAGTAGCCCTGTCTGCATTAGTGGTGGCGCGTGGCGCTGCTGATAAAAGGTAGTTCTGCTGGCTTAATGTTAAGACACGGCAATTTATTTGTGCATTTATTTCATGTGGGAGAGATTGACGTTGTTTTCTTCTGCAATTTCTATGTAAATGTTCTTGAATTGCCTTGTCTTAACATTTTCCAATTTTTAAAATAAACTTTTTTTTTTAGAACAGTTTGAGATTTAAATATATCATGCACCCAATTTCTCCTGTTATTAACATCTTTCATTTTTTGGCACATTTGTTAACAATTAATGAACCAATATGATATAATATCTATACAATCATACTACAGATATTATATAATCTGTAAGTCATCAACACTAGGGGCATAACCTCAAATTGGGAAACAATGATTTGTGGTTTTTGAAAACCTTTTTTAAGATATACAATCAATTAAAAAATTTATGTTCATCAATTTTTCCTATCATAACTTCTGTTTCATATAGAACTGAGTTCCTCAACCCGAGACTTAACAAATATTGTTTATTTCCTAGATTCTTTACACATACATCTTTCCCATATTTAGTACATATTATGTAAAAGTGAATGGAGAATCTAATTTCATTCTATCTGATTTAACCACAACATTTATACAGAAATAGTCTGGATTCTAATTATTCCAGTGATAATTTTGTATTTTTGCTTCAACTCCCAGTTATATTTATTGTATATTTAAATAGGCTTTAATGTATATTGGTAGAAGCTGCTCTCTCATTGTTTCTCTTCAAAATAATCTTGATCATCTTGACTATTTTTCTCCCAGATTAATTGTAAAATCACTTTGGGTGCAAAAATATGTTTGAAATGTGTATTATAATTAAATTGAACATAATTATTTTATGGAAAGTTAAAAGCCTCACAGCACATATTTCTATAACACAATTCTTGTCTTTAGTTTCTAAAGCCATCTTTTATATTCTTACATTAGGAAAGCAGTCTTTCTTATTGATATAGTCTCATGTCTCCTTCCGATTTCATTTAGTCTGAGATTTAGTTTATCATGCTGTGCTGTCACAAACAATATTTTGTTGATTTTTATTTTAGCCATTAATAATTAGTGGTAGCACTTAGTATATAAGCTTGATATAACACTGCAACTTACAATTTTACATATATACAGTAATCCCCATTTAATCTGTGGTTTTGCTTTCTGTGGATTCAGTTATCTTCATTCAATTGAGGTCCAAAAATATTAAATGGAAAAAACAAACAAACAGAAATAAACAATTCATAAATTTAAAATTTCCTGCTGTTCTTAGTAGTATAAAATCTCGCACTACCCCGCTCCCCCAGGGATGAAGGTGAATCATCCCTTTGTCCATAGTATCCAAGCTGTATATACTATAAACCCGTTAGTCACTTAGCAGCTGTCTGGGTTACCTGATGGTCTATAGCTGTATCACAGTGCTATGGGACATCACTTGTAAACTCAATCTTTTAGCAGGAAATGATCCTGGACATTGCTTGCAGAGTTCTTAATCTTTTTAGTAAATCTAGTTAAGTTTTCTTCCCTCCTTCTTTAGGAAAAAAGCCCTCTCCCTCAAATCCTGATAATCCCCTTAAATTGGTGATTCGGATCCTCTGGCTATTGATAAGGGTCATCAGCCATTGTTAGCAGAAATGGTGGTAGGCCAGACAGGGCCCTTAGAGACTGAGAGAGGAGGGGACTTTAGGCCAAAGGTCTTTATTTCTCTTTAAGAAATATATTAACCAAGGCTGTTTCCTTCTACTCGCTTGATAGGAAAATCAATAATAGAAATTAATAGATATATGATTTAAATAACAAGTTCATGTCTTCCTTTCCTTGTCTAGGGACTGAGGCAGCACTTCAGCAGGAAACCCAAGACCCCGCCCTGACTGAGGCAGAGAGGAAAAGAGCTCCATGAAACCCCAGTAGGCAGGGACAATGACCCTTCTCAGCAGGAAGCAGATATAGAAGAGGAGACCTCCAATCCCTAAACATCCATGCTAATAATAAGGGGGTTCATAGCTCTTAGAAAAGGGTTAGGCGGGAAAGATATTTAGGGGGTTTTGGGTCTGCCTGCAAAGACACTGAGGTCATCCTATCCTAGAAGGGGTCTGCCCTAATCTGCCCACAATTAAGCAAACCAGAAGGCATATTTAGGCTAAAAGTAACTCCCACAAGGAAACAAGTAAGCAGAGAATTAAGTACCAGTTTAAGCGAGTCACTCACACCTGCGCAGTGAAGATCCCAACGACCTTCAATTCACCTAAGCCTCATTATACCATCATTATAATATGATGCATATATCCAGAAGTTCATTAATATCATTATAACAAACTGAATTCTGGGAACTAACATGCACAGAAAGCAAATGATGAATCACTGCGTCCTGGCAATCTTAGTTGTCAATCAAGGAAGCCCACCCCTCTAAGAAAAGTAAGCGCCTACAGCAAATAGAGACAAAAACTCCAAAGGCTTTGTCACCAGGTCTTTGAGCCACACTTCTCTTGCTCAGGCCCGCTTCCACATTGGGAAGTGTGCTTTCCCTTGTAATAAAGCTTTTCGTTTCTGCTGTACTACGGTGTCTTGCTCAATTCTTTGTTCAAGACTGGCCGGGAGAAGATCCCCACTCTCCTGTAACAACAGTGTTTGCGTTCAGGTAACCCTTATTTTACTTAATAATAGCCTCCAAACAAAAGAGTAGTGCTGCTAGTAATTTGAATATGCCAAAAGGAGGCATAAAGTTTACATGGTATGGGAAAAATCAGTATTAACAGAGTTCGGTTCTATCTGGAGTTCCAGGCATCTTGGAATGGATCCCCTGTGGGCAAAGGGGAATGACAGTACTGAGAATGTGCATGACACAGATTCAAGATCTCTGAAGGAACCCAAAGGAGTTGTTCAGAGAAGAGAAAAGGCTCTGACCCACAAAACACTGTCCCACATTCTGGCTGATGACAGAAATCACTTAGCTTTAGGCTTTATTCTCCACTGAATGTAAATATCCCTTCGGCAAATCAGGCTTTTAAGCCAGTGTTTTTTGTTTTTTTTGTTTTTACCTCTTAACACCATCTTTTACTTTCCTAAAATATGTAAATATCAAAAAACACTATCATAACCCTCAGTTGACAATACTTCAATCATGTAATTGAACACATGTCAGCAATTCAAGATTTTGTGGAGCTTTACATTTTATTTACAAAAAGTTAAAAAAAAAAAACGTTAAGATTTTTAATCTTCTACCAACTAATGTAGAATGCTATTATTTTATTGGGTATGCTTTACTGACTGACCCATTGTAACCCTCCATCCATAGATTCCTATACAGACCCTTCCACACACAGAGAATGTGCCTGTTGGGAGACATTCTCCATGAGTCTGTTGTGTTTCTGCCTTTACTATGAGCATGTTCTGGACATGGTTTTCCAGACTGTATAGTAAACAGCCTTGGAAGAACAGGTAGTATGGGCATCTGCCTGAGAAGAGTCCATGAATGTATGCTGCCCACTACAACCAGGATTACGTCCCATTTGAAGCAGATGTTGGGCAGGACTGGGGTTTCCTAAGCTTGAGATTCTTCTAGTGACGTGGACCCTGCTGTGTATAAAGTCATTTCTTGGCCCCCACAGCACCACCTTGTGGGCACAGAAAAACCTGTGGAAATACTGATAACTCTAGCCACTGCTATTTCTGTAATAAACAGTTTTCTGTCTCTGACTCAAAAGCCATGTCTTCTGCCTGCATCCATGGAACTGTGGCTGGTTAACTTGTTAGCTCGTAAGCAGGGTACAATCCCAGCCCCCTTGACACTGTCTATAAATCTGAGCTTTCATTTCTATTTTGTTTTCTACTTTCTTTGAGAACTGGTATGACTGGGGAGCACAGAGGAGAAATAGGTAGTAAAAGAGCACACCTGGAGCCGGAGGGCATGGAAGAAGGGGCCCAGGAAGTGGTGAGGAAGAGCCGGAGAGAGAGGCTGGTGGCTCCAATGCAGCTCTGCAGCCCACCTCGCAATGTGCCTGGGCCACCCTGCTGTCCGCCCAGTCTTTTCAGCACTGCTCTCCCTCAGCGCTCCTCATGAGCAGAAACCAGCCCTGCCGGCATCTGTTTACATTAATTCTCACACAAACCCACTCCTCAAATTAAAATGAGACAACCATCTGTAACTAATTCCACATTTCCTGAGATGAACAAACAGAAATTGTTTTAAAAGAGAATTTGGAACTGTTTTCTAACTTCTCAAAAGTAGTCAGCCTTTCTTAGATCTCAACAGAGTCTCTGCTTCCCTCAAGGAAGCATGAAGAGTAATTGTAATAGACAAACTTCATTTCTCTAAAGAATCTCAGCGCTCATCCACAATCTCCAAGGAACTCATTTAGCTAGCAGTGAAAAAAACAAAACAAACAAAAAAACAAACAATCCAAAAACAAAAACCAAACTCGATCTTGAAAAAAAAATTTATTCAATAAAAATTTTAGAAATAGTTCCAATCAAAGAAAAAACACATAATGTACAAAATAATCCATTTAAAAATCAGAAGATTGTTATGTATTGATTACTAAATGAGTTTGAAACATAGTATACTATATAAACTTCCATAATGTATCACCCGAAAATGAAAGTTTTACATTTCTTATTGTCTACATTTGAGTTGGATTTATTTTTATGGAACTGCATGCTGTGGAATTTTAATAATCTTAATTATTGAGATTCATAGCCCTTATTCTGCGAGAAAAACTCAAATTTGACCTTACTTCAGGGCATGATGCTAAACCTTGATTAGTTAGCCAGACAGCACTATTTCTAAACCTTCGATTTTTCTGCTTAAATTCTGGCTCAGTTCTGGTTAACTAGAAACACCCACTTGTTTCTTCATTTCAACTTTTAAATTCTCCAAAACCATATTATTGTGGTTTCTTGTTACAATGAGACCATTGGAATGAATCTAAAGGAGGCTGCCCTTGATGAATAAGGATGATTCAGGGTCTTAAGCTCATTATTCACATCACCAATTATCACTGGAAATTACTATAAACATATATGCTATAGAGTATCAAAGAGTATTTGAGTCAACTTCCAGAACAGAAACTTAAAAGTTTGTTTTTAAACAACAAAAGTAGGAATGGTGAAATCCGCAAACTGCAATTTGTCTCTGTCTCTAAAAAACAAAAATTTCAATAAAGGATACAGAAACCTATTATTGTGGTATTTTTGGTTAGATCACGTTTTGCTCACACTTTTTTTTTTTTTGGTGATGTTTTAGTATTCTATTTTTTTTTTGGTGATGTTTTAGTATTCTATTTCATGGATAGATTTGAAATAGATGGTATACTAAACATAAACTAGATTATAAAATAGATTTATGAATAGGTTTTAAAAATAAAGTTTTCTATTTGTCTTCAAGTAATCATTAACTTTAAAAAATATTTTTAAATAATATATTTTTTTCCAAATAGGCATAGAATACTGTATTTTCAAGTTCCTGAGGTAGATTTTGCTTAAGTAAGTCTTTTAAAATAACAAAGTCCATTGGATAAAGAAGTTATGATTCATATATACAATGAAATATTACTCGGCCATTAAAAAAAAGTGAAATCCTACCATTTGTAATGACATGGATGGACCTAGAGGTTATTATGCTGAGAGAAATAAGTCAGACCAAGAAAGATAAATACCATATGATTTTACTTGTTTGCACAATCTAAGGAACAAAAAAAACAAACTAATCAAAAACAGACTCACGAACATAGAGGACAATCTGGTGATGAACAGAGGGGAGGGGTTTGGGGGCCTGGGAGAAAATGGTGAAGGGTTAAAGAAGTACAAATTAGTAGTTGACAGATGGTCATGGGGATGTGGGGAGCGTGGCACAGGGAATGCAGTCGGCGGTAATGTAATGGCTAGGTGGAGAGCCAGAGGAGAGAAAGAGCAATCAGGGGGATTGCTTTATAAACTATATAAATGTCTAACCAATGTACTGTATACTTGAAACTAATAATAAAATAAAAATTTAAAAATAATAAATAAATAAATAAATAAATAAATAAATAAATAACAAAGGCCATTTTCAAAAGTCTTCAAAGAATTCAAAATTTAGAGCTCAAACTTGCTTTGACAATTTTAAATAAAAAAACAAAAGTAACTGAAAGAATATTGAATGACTTCGACAACTTAAGAAACAATACGTGTTTCAATAAAGCTATTTTAAAAACCAACATTGCAGTATTAAAATAAATGTTATAATAATCCTAAACATCTTGTTTCAATGGGGCAAAATATGTGCAGTAAAAAAAAAAAAATCACTTAATCACACCAAATTTTCTGCTCCTCGTAGGGTATTATTGGATATTTCAAACTTTCTGAGAAAAATCCTTCCATTAGTTAACCAGTAGCGATCTAGATGAGGGTGAATTGCATGCTTTCTTGGCTATTTCTTTGCTCCTTTCTGTATAGTAGTAATATTGGTAATGAAGAGTCACCTACAAAAACAAATCGTTGCCTTTTATATTCTCCAAAGTCTCTGGAGCCTCAAGGTGGCCTTTTCCTGTATACGTTCTCGTCATTCAGTAGTTGCTCTTTCATGCCTTTTCCTTTCTGTAATTTGTGATACTGCAGGAAAGTGACCGAGGAAGTTGCATTTTCTGGTTGCTGTAGGGATGGCAGGTTTCGGATGACAGATTCTCAAGTGGGCACGAAAGACCGTCGGGAGTGCTTAGACTGGGGTTCACCCCTATGCGTTCGGGCAGGGGTGCACACTTGCACTCTCTACACCAACAACGGATTTGGACCGAGGATTGCACTGATTTAAGGCAGCTAGCCTTCGTTCGAAGGATTCAGAAGCTTTCTATCATACTAATTCATCCTCCAGACAGGTCTGTGACACAAGGTGGAAGTTTCTGTTGTTCTTTTATTTTTCCTTACGAAAGTATAAAAAGAAAATATGATCCTGGAATTATCATTCCTAGCTAACATTTTACTTCTAGTAAATTTGGCACACAGTTGCTAAAAGTAACATTTTACTTCTAGCAAATTCGGCACACAAAGTGGGCCTGATGCTAGCTAGAGAAAAATTTCCTGGAACATAGCTGTTCTTTTGCTTGGGCTGCCATGACAAAGTACTGCAGACTGGGTGGCTTAAACAAGAAAAATCTATTTTCTCACAATTCCTGAGGCAAGAAGTCCGAGATGAAGGTGTCAGCTGGGTTGGTTTCTTCTGAGGTGTCTCTCCTTGGCTTGTAGATGGCCATCTCTCCATGTCATCATATGGTCTTCCTTCTATGTGTATGTCCGTCCTAATATTTTTAAAAATAAAAACTCCAGTCTTATCAGATTAGGGCCCACCCTCATGACCTCATTTTAACTTAACTACCTCTTTAAAGACCTCATCTTCAAATATGGTCACATTCAGAGGTACTGGGAGTTAGGACTCTGACATTCTTCCAATATAAGTTACAGGGAGACACGATTCAGCCACCACAATTAAAATCCAGACACTTGGCTCTTTCACGACAGCAGAATACAGGGTGGTTCTGGGCACTCATTACCGCTCGTTTTCACATCCCTCCTCCACAGTATTAGCAGCATGATCTTTCTAAATCTCATTCTTTTGCTTAAAATTATTCCCAGTCCCTCCGCCTGCTCCCTGGCCCCATGCCTTCTAGATAGATTTCAATTCCTTAGCTGGGTATGAAAGTCCTTGTGGTTTTGCCTTAGCCTATTTCTTCATTTTCATCTCCTTCGGCCATAACAAACCTGGCATTCTCCAAGTGTGCCAAGCTTTATCAGGCCTTTTACCTTTTGCACAATGCTAATCCTTTTGCCTGAAATGTCCTTTCTTATGTTCCCTTCCTGTGATTTGTTTCCTGGCTGACTCTTGTTCCTCTATCAAAACTCTAATGCTATTGTCCTAGGAGGCCTTCCATGCCCCGGGCTACATGGCTTGTACAGTCTCCACACTCCCTCAGCTCCTTGACTGGCTCTAAGCCATGGCTCTTATAGAAATGGACTGAAATGGCTGTTATCTGTCCACTAGAATGTAACTCCTTGAGGACTGTATGTTTCTTTTTTAGTTCTCAGAGCCTACCCCTGGACTCCCCAGAAAGCAAGGGCTTAACAAGTATTTTCTGAATGAACTAATAAATACATGGATGGGTGAATCTACAAAACAATTCTTCCCAGCAAGCATCCTCAGCACCTGTTCTACAGCTTTAGACAGACCTTGGTTTGAAATCCAGCTCCCTGGCAACCTTTAGCTATATTAACATGGACAAGTTCCTTAATAGATTTCTTTGTCTGAAAGATTGTAAGTAAACATACTTCACTGAGTTTTTGTAAGGTTTTAAACAAAAAAACCCCATGAACATCCTTGTACATTATGAGTAATCATCATCAAGAACAATAGCAATTTTTATTATTGTCACGCAATGAAGGAGCTAGATTCTCTCAACCCAGGCTGTCCAGCTACCTACCATCCCTTGTCAGTACTTTTCCAAGACATCTGATGATGATTGGCAGACTGAGAAAATATCAATCCTGTTTACTAAACAATTCTTCTCTAGACTAGTCTTCAGTAAGACTGATGGGTCCACCAGAGTCAAACAGAGCTAGAGAGAAGAATCTAGCAATCCATAAATCGCAACGCTATTCTCAGCTTTAGTTAGCTCTATAATTATTTGGCAGCACTAAAATCAACGCAAATGTGCAATGCTTCAAAATACGAAATGACACTGATTACAATCAGATGGTTGAAAAGCAAATACTATAAGAGAAAGAAGAGAGAGAAAGTGCTCTGAGGAACTTGACAGGTAAGGGAAAGGAAAGCGCAGGCTGTGGTGTGGTTCTTTAGAAAATGGAATATACCACAACTAGAGCTGTGGTTCTCAGATGTTAGCCTGCTCCAGATCCACCTGGAGTTTCTGATTCAGTAGGTCTGGGGCTGGCATTTCTAACAAGTCCCCAGGTGATGCTAGGTGCTGCTGATGCTGCTGGTCCAGGGACCACACTGGGAACTGCTAGGTTAGAATACAGGAAGAAGAGCTGAGACTCTTAGAGAAAGAGGGTATAATCAATCATTGAGCAGGATTTCTGTGACATGAGATAAAAGACAAAGGGAAGGAATAACCCCGAAAAAGACAAGGGTCGTTTCTTCCTGGGAGACCTGAGGAACAGCTCTTTGGGGAAGGGGAGCTGAGCTTCCACCAGCAGGTAGAACGGAATGCAACCCAGCACTTGGGAAAGCTGTAACGGCCAGAGCAGAGAAAGGGATACTGATTCCTTTGAGCTCTGGCCAGGTGAGAGGAAGTCACTGAGATCAAAGTACTATTTCCTCCTATTTTTTCTAATTGCACATTTATTTCCTTCTTCATAGATGTGTGTGAAATAGCTTCTCAGCAATTGTGGGTTATTTGCAGACTGTTCACATACGCCATAATCATGTTTTTAAAAAGAGCTTTGCCCATGTGGTTGTCATCGTGTTTATGCTTTTCTGTTTCAGTGTTGTTTAGATAGGGTTAATAAGTGTGTAGCATCTGGCAAATTTTGAATTCCTGATGGGTTTGGAGACTTGGAGCTCTTTTGAGCTGTCTAGAAATATGAAGGCAAAAAAATAAAATGAAATAAAGAAGAAATAGGAAACCTAGAGTTAACTGGATTGTTCTTTTCCCCTCCAGAAAGCATTTTTCACTGTCTTATATATAAATGTCTTCTGTGAAGCACGTCCGACAAACCTCCAGGATAGCAAATTGTTAGGCAGTTTCCGGAGACCTAAGACAAAGCTGTCTCACTGTACTAAAATTGTGGGCCACACCACACCCTCCAGAAAAATGGTCCATAACCTCCATTCCTGTCCTCTAAGCAGAGATCACGGATTTGTGAGCCTCCTCTGTCATAGGGAGCCTGTGCCCTCTGCCTCTTCATAGGACATTTCTTTTTTAACTTCGAGATTTGCTTTCAGTTTTGTATACTGATAAAGGTGGTATTTAACTTTAATTTTAACGCAAATTTTATGAAAATCTATCTTTAGCTTGCTCCCTCAATTAAATTTAATTTGGGCTAGATTGGAAAAATACTGTGTTAGGGTTTAGGGGCCTGTCGCTTTCCAGTTGTGTTACCATGGGCTGGACAGATACCTTCTCCAGGCTCTGGACTTTTCCATCCCCAAATCCAGGAACAAAGGGTGATTTCCCAGGGCCCCTCAACTCTGCCTGGGTCTCCCCAACCCTGGCTCTCTAGTTCTAGAATGTACAGAGGAATTTTATTTCCTTTTCCCATCTGCTTTTTCCTTCTTTCCATTTAGAACATTACATCTGATGTGTCTATGTTTAAATCTTCCAGGGTAGAGTTCTGATTTTTTTTTCTCATTTGATTTTAGTCTTTTAGAAACCATAATGTGCTTACACCAGAAAAGTGATGATATTCAGCCCCAGCATTATATCACAATAATTTTTCTGTCTTCTGAGATCAGTTCAGTTAACATTTTTCCTATCTCCTTCACAAAGCACTTTATGTAAATATAATGTTACAGTGAATTTAATCTGCTAACAGTGACACAGTTTAATGCTTCATAAATTCTCTGGTTTGCCTGCCAACCCCGAATGTTGCAAAGTAACTGACAACATGATGGGTACATCATTATTTGTGGTGATTTATGCAAACTGATCATAATTAAATTTTTTTTTCTTTAGGAATTGTCATAACTAGAATCCATACCAACATCTTCAGCCCTCAAGCCAACACTACTACGATGCTAATGTCACATTCAATGTTCACCGCTATGGAAGTTATAAGCAGAGATATGTGATAATGACCCAAAGAACAGCTGATGAAAATCTCTTACTCTGACATTCGCAGAATGAGATTCTGTATTATACTCTCTTCACAGAGAAACTTTCTCTCATCTCACGGTGTGGCTCTGGTAACACAAGATACAAATGTCCTTACTGCGGTTTTCTATTCTGCTTTGTGATCACATCGGGAAAACACCGTTCTGTATTTTATTCTGGCATACCGGCTTCCCAAGAACTCGTTCTAGACCATGATAGAACTAGGAAGACTAATTCCTCTTTTCATGAACCATAATGAAAATGTTCTGTTTGTTTCTAGCACACTATTCTGGATAGTAAACCTTCATCATATATGTGGGTCGCAAACATTTTTTTCCTCCATTTTGTAGGTTGCCTTTTCATATTGATTGTTTCTTTCATTGTGCAGAAGCTTTTTAGTTTGATATAGTCCTGTTTTTTCTATACCTATTAAGATAATCATACAATTTTTTTTCTTTCATTCTGTTAGTGTGATGTACCACATTGATTGATTGGAATGAGATGAACCATCCTTGCATCCCAGGGATTAATCCCACTTGACTATAATGATCTCTTTAATGTACTGCTGAATTCAGTTTGCTAGTATTTTACTGAGAATTTTTGCATTTATATTCATCAGGGATTTTAGCCTACAGTTTTCTGCTAGTGTCCTTTTCTGCTTTGGTATCAGGGTAATAATACAGGCCTTAAAACATGAGTTTGGGAATGTTCATTCCTCTTCAATTTTTTGGAAGAGTTTGGGAAGTAGTGGCATTAATTCTTTAAATGTTCAGTAAAATTCCCCACTGAAGCCATTTATTTAGTCCTGGGATTTTCTTCATTGGAAGATTTTTTATTACCAATTCAATCTCCTTTCTAGTAAATAGTCTGTTCAGATTTTCTGTTTCTTCCTGATTCAGTCTTAGTAGGTTGTATGTTTCTAAGAATGTTTCCATTTCTTCTAGGTTATACAGTTTGTTGGCATATAATTGTTTATAGTAGCCTCTTCATATTTTTGTACTTCGTAATGTCTCCTTTTTCATTTATAATTTTACTGACTGGAGTACTCTTTTTTCTTTGGTTAGTATAGCAAAAGTTTTGTCAATTCTGTTTATCTTTTCAAAGAACTAAGTCTTAGTTTTGTTAATATTTTCCATTGTTTTACTGCTATTTCATGTATTTCTAATCTTTATTATTTCCTTCCTTCTACTACATTTGGTCTTCGTTTGTTCTTCTTTTTCTAGCTCCTTAAGGCATAGAGTTAGGTTGTTGAGATCTTTCTTGTTTCTTAATATAGATGTTTATTGCTGTGTACTTCCTTCTTAGAACTGCTTTTGAGGTATCCCACAAGTTTTTTTGGGATGTTGTGTTTCTAATTTTGTTTGTATCAAGATACTTTTTATTTATCCTTGAATTTATTCTTTGATCCATTGACTGTTCAAGTCATATTCTATTTAGAATGCACCGGATGCTAAACAAGTTGACTTTAGATATTTTCTTTTTCAATTTTTATTACAAAGCACTGTAATATAGATATCATTTTCATTTTTTAAGTGAGGAAATAGTCTAAGGAAGGTTAAATAATTCACCCCTTTCCCCCAACCACCACCTAACAACAACAATTTCTCTTTTTAACAAAGCTTCTGTTCTTTGGCACAAGTACTAAAGTAGTTATAAACGGTTGGCATTATGTACCAGGATTAAAGTATAGTAGTTTGAATTTGTCTTGTTATGTAAGTGTGTACTTGGCTTTAGCGATATTATTTAAGAAGAATTGTGCGTCACTTGGACTTAGGAAGCCATGTTCTGAAGTCTGCCTTTAATATATCTGAGCAGCCAAGCCCAACTGCCAGACAAAACTTAGTAAGATCCGAGAGTATCACTCCACAAGGGATGAGGGCAGAGCAGGGAGATAATGAGACAGCCCATAATAATAGAATATGTCTCTATTCTCTGAAGCTGATGTTATAGCTGATGAAACCCACTGTGGGATGGTCTTCTTGTGAACTCACGAAGAACTTAGTTTTGTTGAGGACCTTTAGACTATAAGAAGTATTCCACTTACCCGTGCCTATCATCAGCATCAAGCTAGTATGCAATACCTGGAGTGTTGAGAGACTAACCCTGCCTGCCATCCTTAACCCGAGGTCTGCCCTTTATTTCCCCACTAGGTCTTTGGAGGCCTGGAGGCAGCCATAATGGTTCCTTGTATATTCTCTATACTTGGTGGGTCTACAAATCTATAAGAGACACTTCTCATTACAAACAAGAAAATTCATTCTTACATAGATGAATATAGTCACCCGGAGAGCCAGTAGGGAAGTTATGGCATACATCTATTTTATTATAAAATCCATATTGTTTTAACTCTAGCTCTGTCACTCCTGGCTGTGCTGGTCTTTCTAAATCTCAGCTTCCTTAACTTTAAAAAGTTTGTCACAAAGTGAAATAATTTATATAAGGCATAGACTAAAAAAGATTGATGTCTTTAAAAATAATTTATCATAGAGCATTTAAAACACACAAAAGAATGTGTGTAATGCATAGGTTATGTAGCATCCCACTCAAACACCTTTGAGGTATCACTAAACATACTTAACTAAATATATTTAACACATAACATTGTACGACTTGAAGATATACACATTAATTTGATACATTTAAGTATTGTAATATGACTGTCATTGTAGTGATCATTAGTGCCTCTATCATGTTACATAATGATCCTTTCTTTTTAGTGGCTAAAATCATTAAGTTCTAGTCTCTTGGCAAGTTTGATGATGATAACACAACACTTTTCTATATTTACTATACTGTGCATTGAATTTCTAGGACTTATTTACTACTCACTGTAAGTTTGTACCCTTAAATAACCTTATTTACTACTCACTGTAAGTTTGTACCCTTAAACAACCTGTCCTATCCTCCCACCTCCCCAAAGTAAGTCCATTTTACTTTGTTTTTACAAGTCTGGCTTTTTTAGATTCCACATATAAGTGATGTCATATAGTACATGTATTTCTCTGTCTAACTTATGTCACTTAGCATAATATTGAACACTATTACTAAAAACATTTTTTCCTGGTTTTCTATTCCCCTGTGTAAAAACTTTGGTGTAGAGACCTAAAAGTGAAGCTGCTGATTTGTAGATTACTGCATATTCAACTTTACTAGGTAATTTCAATTCTCTATCCAAAAACATTGTCTATAATCAAATATATTGATTGTATAAATTGGCCTTTTAAAAGAACTTGCTCTTGGTCTTTTGATCATGTTATTTAATTCGTGTCTTCTCTTACCTTCATTATTTATTCATTTCTACTTTCTTAGACTTTATTGCTCTGTTCTTTCTTAAGATTGATATTTACATAATTTTTAGCTTTTCTTTTCTAATATAAGTGTTTTGGGAAATAACATTCTCTGGAAGAATCATTTTGGGTGTCTCCCTGGTTTATAGAATATTTCTGTCCACATTTAAATTTTTTAAATGATTTTTTCCCATCCACCATATTAAATATCATAGGTATTTTATAGAGAGTATTTATGTGATTACCTACATTTGCTTAGTATACCGATGTTTTATTTTTGATTTGCAGTATATATAGATCACTTGGTTTTAAGCATTTTACATTGCCATTGTAATTTATTTTGGGCATTTAGAAGTGTTAAACTTTCCAAATATGTAATTTCTTTAAAAGATGTTACTTTGTTATTGATATTTCATTTTATTACTTGTGATCCCTTCTTCTCTCTTTCTCTACCTCCTTCCCTTTTATCACATCTCTCTCCGTTTTCCTCACCCCCGACTCTCTCTGGTATCTCCCTTCCTCTACCCTTCCTTTCCCCCATTTCCCCTCACCCAACTAATGTGCTGATTCTCAAGTACTGTTTCGTGTACCTACCTTTATCCCAGCCCGAAGGTAAGAAATTTTGCACCTGAAGGCATCACCCTTTTCCTTTGGGGTAAATTGTCTTTAGTCTCCTTCAGTTATTTCATTATTTACCTGGCCTCTGCCTTAAAAAGACTTTCACTATAATTTGTACATTTTACACTGTCCATAAATATGTCAATTCTGAGACACTCCAATCCGCCTCAGATAAGACACTTATCAATACTCATTCTGGAAGCAGTTACTATTTCACCCAATAATTATCAAATGAATAATTAAATATCCTTATTTTAGTTTCTTACACTAGGTAACATTCCTGTGATGGATCAGAAATTTACATTTTTAGAAAAGGCCCACAAATTCTCTTTACTGTACAGTAGATATAATGCATCACTGATGATTACTATCAGATCCGACTCTGTTTGGCTTGATATGGGAATAATATTAATATAATATCAACTTCTGTACTGGGCAAGTACTACATTCAAGGCACAATGAGAGACAGGAACAGTTCTCTAAGGCCAAGGTTATATCCCCATTTTACAGCTCAAGGAATGGTCTCCAGTCAGAGACCAGGGGGACACAGTTAACGTGTGGGAGAGGAGGGGTTCTGACAGAAGTGACTGCCTCCAAATCCCATGGTACTGATCATTCTGCAACAAGCTTCAGGTTGAAAAAATTAGTGGAAAGGGAAATAGTGTCCTTATCACCTTCTTTAATATGCAGTGATTTAATATCTTACTGAGTATGTCTCAAAAAATATATTCTTGACTGGCTGAATATACTGATAAATAGGGCTGGCATGTAGAGAAAGACAACTAATGAAAATGAAGTCAAGGCTGTCCACTGTGTCATGGAGTGTCTGGACCTGATGGTGTAAACGGCCCTTCCAAGCCTGAGATTTGCTGTATAATTTAACTTTCTAATTATAAATCTTAATTAGGCTTTATAGACTGTAAACTGCTTGAAGATATTCCTGCTTTATGATTAATCTCTTTTTAAGCTGCTAGCCACTATTTCTGCTTAGGTTTTCAAGATATTATTAGTGATTTGAATTGGACTATCCAAGTGAATTTTAACATAAAATAAAAAAATATTTTTTAAAGAAATCTTTTCAACTTTAATTTACATAATACATAGTTAAATGTCTCTCTTTTTATAGGTCCTACATATGGCAGTCATTAGCCACGGTTACAGTTTGAACTTTATTTAAGCTTGTTCTGAGCTGTTAGCTTGTTAGAGTAATGATGCATACATAACACATTACACAAATTCTTTTATCTTTTAAGAAATACCACTGAGAAAACTGGATTAAAATAAATCATTTATTTTTTTCAAAACTCCACTATATTTACCACATTTATTTTTTAAATTTAGTCTTTAATTATAGTTGACATACAATATTATATGAGTTTTAGGTGTACAACATATTGATTAGACATTTATATCTCTTACAAAGTCATCACCACAGTAAGTCTAATACCTGGCAGAATACTTAGTTATGATGATATTACTGACTATATTCCTTATGCTGCACATTACATCTCTGTGGCTAATTTTATAACTGGCAGTTTGCACCTATTAATCTCTTTCGCCATTCACCCACCACCCCCGACTCTCATCCTACAACCACCAGTTTGTTCTCTATATAAGTTTGTTACTGTTTTGTTTTGTTTATTTAGATTCCACATATAAGTGAAATTACGTATTTGTCTTTCTGTCTGATTTATTTCACTTTTCATAATATTGTGTGGATCCATCCATGTCGTCACAGATGACAAGACTTCATTCTTCCTTATGGTTGAATATTATCTATTCACCTATTGATGGATACCTAGGTTGCTTCTAGATCTTTGCTGTAGTGAATAATGCTGCAGTGAACATAGTGGTGCATGTATCTTTCCGAATAAGTATTTTTTATTTTTTTTCAAATAAGTACCCAGAACTGGGATTGCTGGGTCATATGGTAGTTGTATTTTGAATCGTTTTAGAAATCACCACACTGTTTTCCATAACGGCTGCACCGCGTTTACAATGCTGCCGACAGCGCATGAAGGGCCCTTTTTTTCCACGGGCTCACCAACACTCATTCTTTGCTGTCTTTTTGATAACAGCCATTCTGACAAGTGTAAAGTGATGTCTCATTGTGGGTTTGATTTGCATTTCCCTGATGGTTAGTGATGCCGAGCATCTTTTCATGTGTTTGATGGTCACTTGTCTGTCCTCTGTCCTCTGTCCTCTTTGGAGAAATGTCTATTCAGATCCTCTGACCATTTTTTAATGTTTTTTTTGGGGGCGTGGGGGGGTGTTGAGTTTTATGAGTTCTTTAATATTTTTGGATATTAACACCTTATCAAATATCATTTGAAAATATCTTCTCCCATTCAGTAGATTGCATTTTTGTTTTGCTGATGGTTTCCCTTGTGGTACAAAAGTTTTTTAGTTTCATGTAGTCCCATTTTATTTTTTATTTTTTTGCTTTTCTTGTCTTTGCCCTGAGAGGCATACGCAAAAAAAAAAAAAAAAATTATTGCTAAGACCAATGTCAGAGAGCTTACTGCTTATGTCTTCTTCTAGAAATTTTATGACTTCAGGTCTTAAATTTAAGTTATTAATCCATTTTGAGTTTATTTTTGCACTCAAAGTGGTATAAGAAAGTGGTTTAGCTTCATTTTTTGTATGGTATCTGTCTAGTTTTCCCAATGCTATTTATTGAAAAAACACTCTACTCCACTTTCTTTCCTCCTTCATCATAGATTAATCTGACATATAAGCATGGGATTTATTTATGGCCTCTGTATGCTATTCCATTGATCTATGTGTTTATGTTATGTTTGTGCCAATATCATACTGCTTTGATTACTAAACTCTGTAGTATAGTTTGAAAACAGGAAGTTTGATACCCCTAACTTTGTTCTTTCACAAGATTGCTTTGTCTATTCAGGGTCTTCTGTGGTTCCACATAAATTTTAGGATTATTTTTTCTAGTTCTGTGAAAAATGCCATTGGAATTTTGATCTACATTGCATTCAATTTGTAGATTTTTTTGTGGTAATATGAACATTTAACAATATTCACTTTTCCAATCCATTAGCATGATGTTTCCTTCCATTTATTAGTATCTTTCCCAGTTTCTTTCATCAATGTCTTATAGTTTTCACAGTACAGATTTTTACCTTCTTGGTTAAATTTATTCCTAGGTATTTTATTTTTTTCATGTAATTGTAAATAAGATTGTTTTCTTAATTTCTCTTTCTGATAACCTGTTATTAGTGTGTAAAAACACAACCAATTTCTGAATATTAATTTTGTATACTACAACTTTACTGAATTTATTCATTAGTACTAATAGTTTTTGAGTGGAATCTTTCAGGTTTTCTATCGTGCTATCTGCAAATAGTGACCGTTTTACTCCTCCTTTCCAATTTGGATGCCTTTTATTTCTTTTTCATATCTGATTGCTGTGTCTAGGGCTTCCAACACATGTTGAATAAAAATGGTCAGAGTGGGCATCCTTGTCTTGTTCCTGATCTTACAAAAAAAGTCTTCTTTTCACTATTGAGTATGATGTTAGCGGTGGGTTTGTCATAGATAGCCTTTATTATGTTGAGGTATATTTCTCTATACCCATTTTACTCAGTTTTTTTTTTTTTTAACCGTAAATGTTAAATTTTGTAACTGCTTTTTGTGCATCTGTTGATATGAACATATAATTTTTGTTCTTCATTTTATGTGGTATGTTAATTGATTTGCAGACATTCAATCAACCTTGCATCCCTTGATAAATCCCACTTCATTATGGTGTATGATCTTTTTAATGTATTGCTGAATTTGGTTTGGTAATATTTTGTTGAGGATTTGTGCATCTTTGTTTATCAGAGATATTGGCCTATAATTTTCTTTGCTGTGGTGTCTCTGTTTGGTTTTGCTATCAAGGTAATACTGGTCTCTTAGAATGAGTTTGGATGCTTTCTCTCCTAAAATTTTTGAAATAGTTTGAGAATAGGTATTAGTTCTTTGAATGATAGTAGAATTCACACATGTAGCCCTCTGATCCAGGGGTTTTGTTTGTTGGAAGTTTTTTGATTACTGATTCGATTCCATCACTAGTAATTGGTCTGTTAAGATTTTCTGTTCCTTTCTGATTCAGTCTTAGAAGATTGTATATTTCTGGAAATTTATCCATTTCTTCTAGGTTGTCCAATTTGTTGGCATGTACTTGTTCATAAAATTCCCTTATAATCCTTTGTATTTTGGTGGTATCAGTTGTTACTTCTTCTCTTTAATTTTTGATTTTATTTATTTGGACCCTCTCTTTTTTCTTGATGAATTTAGCTAAAGGTTTATCAATTTTGTTTATCTTTTCAAATAACCAGCTTAGTTTTGCTGATCTTGTCTATTGTTTTTTTTTTTTTAGTCTCTATTTCATTTATTTCTACTCTGATCTTTATTATTTCCTTCCTTCTTCTACTCATCTAGGACTTTTTATTTTTTATTTTTTCTAGTTCCTTTCAGGTGTAATGCTAGATTTTTTTTTTTATTTGATTGTTTCTTGTTTCTTGAAGTAGGCTTGTATCAGTATGACTTTCTCTCTCAGAACTCCTTTTGCTGTGTCCTGTAGATTTTGGGTTATTTTGCTTCCACTTTCATTTGTCTAAAGATACCTTTGATTTCCTCCTTGATTTCTTCATGAACCCACTGATGGTTTAGTAGAATGCTGTTTAGCCTCCAAGCACTTTTTTTTCAGGTTTTTTTTTTTTTTTGTCGCAATTGTTTACTAGTTTCATATCTTTGTATCAGAGAAGATGCTTGACATGATTTTAATTTTCTTAAATTTATTGAGGCTAGTTTTGTGATTCCACATGTAGTCTATCTGGGAAAAGGTACCATGTACACTTGAAAAGAATGTGTATTCTGTTGTTTGGGGGTAAAATGTAATATAAATATCTATTAGGTTAATTTGGTGTAATGTGTTGTTTAAGGTCACTATTTCCTTGTTGATGTTCTGTCTGGATGTTAAAGTCCCCTCCTATTATTCCATTAATCTCTCCTTTTATATGTTAATATTTGCTTTATATATTTAGATGCTTCTACACTGTATGAGTACATGTTTATAAGTGTTATATCCTCTTGATGTATCAATTCCTTATCATTATGTAATGTCTTTCTTTGTGACTTCTTATAACTTTGTTTTAAAGTCTAATGTCTGACATAAGTATTGCTACACCAGTGTTTTGTTGTTGTTGTTGTAGTGAGTTTGTTTCCATTTACATAAAATATCTTTTTTCTAATTCTCTACTTTGTTTTTATGTGTCTTTCAATCTGAAATGAGTCTTCCCTAGGCAGCATGTGTATAAGTCTTGTTCATCATTCACTCAGCCACTCTGTCTTTTGGTTGGAGCACACCGTCCATTTACATTAAGAGTAATTATTGACATTTACATATTGACCTTTTAAAATAGCTTTCAGGTTGTTTCTGTGGTCCTCTATTCCTTTTTTTCTTCTTTCGTTCTCCTCTTTTGTACACTGATGACTTTCTGTTAGTACTTTTTTCAATTCCCTTCTTTTCACTTTTTGAGTATCTACTGTAGGTTTTTGGTTTGGTTACTATGAGATTCATATACATCAAACTATGAATTTTATAGCAGTCTATTTTAAGTTGATGGCTGCTTAAATTTAAACACATTCTAAAACTCCTATAGTTTTTATTCATCATTGTATTTTAAATCTCTCTCTCTCAACCTTAACTTACAATTGTATTTACACATAATGATAATACTTTGCTTTTTAAACTTTCACGCTAGTTTTATACTTGGTTGAACCACTACTTTTACAAAGTGTTTGCCTTTATTAATTAGATTTTTCCTTTCCTATATTTTCTAATTTTTAGCTTTGGCCTTTTCTTTTCCACTTAAAGAAGTCTGTTTAACATTTCTTATATCTGATATACTCTTTATCTTTCCTTCAATTAAGAATGATGACCTTGCTGGTTAGAGTATTCTTGGTTTTAAATTTACCTTTCATAGCAAAAGGAAAAGATCTCGCCTCAGTTACTCAGAGTGGCACTAAATAATTGCCTTTGAGTGTGAGAAGTTGAAATAAGAGCTATGCACATTAACCTACCCATAAACCTAACCTGGGTTTTCCTCACCTCCAAATGCATCCAAAATACTGAAAGGGGCAATCTATTCACCCTGTCAACAAATACCAGGTCTATGTAGTTCTCTATACATTTTGATTGGAAGAGAAAAAATTAGATTAAGTACTTTTTTTTTTTTTCAATGAGAGGAGAACATTATCTTAAAGTTTAAGAAGAAATTTATATATTCACAAGTTATTGATTATAGGAACCAGAAATATTGCTGTAAAGTGCTTATTGCCTTCGGTAAGAACTAAAGAAGATATAGTCCCTATGGAGTAAAATGACATAAAATAGTGGATTAAGATGAAAATATAAAATAATATGATTCTAAGACAAGCTTATAAATGAACATGTGTATATGATGTTCTATGTTGTTAATTTATATATATATATATATATATATGTATGTATCTCTATATATAGTATGATGTAAATATCCTGTACAGATTATAAATTTTCTATTTTTAGGATTCTAAATATACTTAAATTGTTATTCATCCTCCACTTAGCACCATAAATGATCTATCCTGGCTGCTCAGTAAATGTCAATGATTAATTAAAATAATTACAATGACCAATGACAGAGTATTAGGGAAACTGAAGCATATATTTAAACTATAATACTAAACTTAAGACAGGCACTGCTGAGGCTCTGAAGGCATCAAATTTAATTATCCTTTTATGTTGAAAATGCTCAGTTTCCAAGTCAGGGGAATAGATCTACAATTCCTACTCAGTAATGTACTGAAATTGATCCAGAGTAGGCTTTCCAACCTTCAGCTGTATATCATCAGATAGGTCTTTATTAAACAGAATCATTACTCCCAGAGTAAGATTCTCCTTTCAGATCTAGCTATCAGTCTGAATATGGAACCTGAACAAAACATTTGGAATAGCCATATGAAAAGCTTTTAGAATTCCATAAAAAACTTCTCATCCACTCTAAGTAACATGATATTAGGATACATTTGACCTATCATTGATTCAGGTGTTCATGTACTCATGATTAGTTTGTGAAAGGAGTGTTGGAAAGTTGGACAGAGGTTTGCAAAACAACATTGATCTTGATTACAATATTGATCTTGATTACGTTGGAAAGTTGGACAGTGGTTTGCAAAACAATATTGATCTTGAGCTTATTCTGCTAGTCTTAATTGCTAGAGACTAATAAAGATTTATCTCCAGAGAATTGTGACGAACACAGATACTAGAAAAGTCAAACTGTTCCATCACCTTGCATTCCCACTCAAGGATGCTCAAGAAGGTCATCCTGAGGTAAAGGGTATTGTTACTGCATTCTCCCTCCTGAATTCATGCCTGTAGTGGTATGGGAGACCTCAGAGCCAGCTCCAGGTATACTTGCGATTTCCTTCTCTGTGCCTTTCCTTCTCCTCCAATGTTATTTTTCACCTTTTGGTGGTTTCATGGTAGGGAAAAGGGTCTATTCTGTGTGTAGAAAAGGAGACTGATTGATAAATGTGTGAAAATATGCATGAGAAATGTAGAAATAGTTTAAAACAAAAACTGAGTAATAGTATCTAATAGAAAAGTCATGGCTCATTATTAAATGTGTATTTAAGCCAAAGTCTACAGAGTGGTGATGAAGTACTTCAAGCCAGAGCAGTCTAGAAGGGTGTAAAAGGAGAATGATTTGAAGGATGAGTGAGACTGGGGGTGACTGGAGAGCAGAAGGGCTGCATATTTCCATTAGGTGGACTCGACTTGACAAAAGCTTTGCTCTCACAAGGTTTAATCCTGGGCGCTTTAAGACAAATAGGTGCTAGGATGTTAACTCCTCTGTACAGAACTATTAATGTTCAGCAGTTAATCTATGCATCCCTCACAGTACTGTCCAGCAATATGGCCTCTTTCAACTGCAGAGTGGTTTTATGCATGTGTTTATCTGTCTATCCTCTTTGTAGAGGGAATTTTTCCCCATTAAATGGTCTCTGAGATATTCTTCATTGTGATGAAATCGGCAATGCTATTGATGTGAATAGTATTTCGACTTGAATTTTAGGGAACCATGACGACTTTCATTATTACTGCTCTTTACAGTGTCATCTATATTAAATTTATACTCATTAGAATGTTTATAGTATTACAAAGAAATCATCCAAAGGGTTATGGTATACATGAGATTTGTCTTATTTTTGTCATAAATTGAATTTTTTTTTTTTAATCTTGATAGTGAATGACTGGCATAAATAATCCAGAGATTCTTTATTTTTGTCAAATGGTCCTGAGTCTAAAAGTCTGAAAAGCACTGTAAAGTCAGTATAGTAATATCATCAAAGGGATACATATCATTTACATGGATTTCTGCTTCTACTGTATTTTACAGGGCTACTTTTTAAGCCATCATTCCTTTTTCATAGAACGGAAGAATCAAAAGACAGAAAATACAGATTGGGCCTCGTCTGGCTAGTAATTTTAGGAGGCTCGATATTTGCAATGGAGAACTATTGAAATGCATAAGCAGGAGCAACATGATCAGAGCAGCGCTTTACTACTATTAATAAGAGCATGTCGGATTGTGAATGGCTTGAAAGGAATGGACATGTGGATCAGAAATAGCATTCTGGAAGCTGACTTGCTCATTTATCAGGAGGTAACAAGGGTGCAGATTTTGGCGGTGGCCGTGGGAGACAACAGTTACTTATGGGAGGCGATGTGGAAGGAGCTGATGAGTAACTGACTGTTGGGAGGAAAATTAAAGTTTAAAAAAAGTTTCTAAGTCAGAATGACTATAATATGATGTCATTAATACGATTACAGAGGTTAGCAGGAGGGGCCACAATCTCATTTTTTTTCATGCTAATAGGACATTTTTGAGGACACAGTTCAGAGGTAGAAGTATGAAGGGCTTGCCTTTATTTTAGGCATAATTAGTTCTGTGTCTGCTAGTGATGTCTTGAATTAGACAGTGTTTTCTAAAATTCTGTATTATTTACTTGTTATAAAACAGTAGCTAAAACAAATTTTCTCCATTTGTACTCACTGCCCAATCCTGTGACAGTATTAAGTAATGAAGCTCATGAAAAATGCTAACTGTCAGGGTTTAACAGCCATCCAAACTTCCCCAGCTCCCACTGCAGTCAAGAGCCCTATGTCTGGAGTTCCCTTGCCTCCCAGGCTGCAATGCCCATTTGTCACATTCCCAATCCAATTTCCTTCCAGTCATTTGAATTAACTCTGAATGGAAGTTGGAAGAAGGTAATATTGGGGGATTGGAGACACCACTCTGGCTACTTTGAAAAGTCAGCATCCATCAGGAAAATGACTATCTAGTTTTATAATTAGTACAAGCCAAGCATTTCTGAACTAGGGGACAGTACAAGAGGTACAAACTGTTAACATGGCATCTGGTTAAGACATGAGATATGATATGATGTGCCTGTCTTATATAAATGATAGTTCCGAGTATACCTCAGGCTTATTAAACCATGTGACTCATTCATAAAAAGGGCAATCTAAATTTTTCATGTCAATGATAGTCATCAAGGATATTACAATAAATATTATTACATGGCAACTAAGGATAAAAATCTAATGTTAATTGCATTTATAAGTCCTCTCTTTGGGACCTCAGTATAGTTTTAAATCGTTGGCTATTCAATTTCTAAAAATCTTATCTTAAAGAATTGTTTACGAGGAAAATTAATCTAAGGAACATACTCTCCTCAGTTACTCTACTATAAAATTAAAATTTTTAACATGTGTTTAAGATTCAGTCAGTCATTCATTAAATATGTATTCAACATTGCATAGTCTTATTCTCAAATTATAGGTAAAGCAGAGCTATAAATAAATTACATTAAAAGTATATGCCGAGTGCAATAGAAAGAGGAGGGCATATCTCAATTCTCAAAGGATGAGTCAGTCGAAGAAGACTGGTAGCAGCAGCACAGATACCCCAAAGGGCTACAGCAGATTGGGAAGAAGCATAATGTGTGTATGAAAATACAAACAGCTGAGGGCTGGCACATTTTAACACTTCAAGCAGGATATGAGATAGTCAGCCTTGCAGTTTAAATAGATTAGACTGTCAGCTGTCTGGAAGAAAAAAAAAAACATGATAGGAACATGAATAAAGGCTGGAAGTTAACTACAGATAGGAATAAACTGAAATCATATGAAAAACAGATATGACAGCCAGAACTAGGGGTATTACAGTAAAGACAGAGAAAAGGGTTGGTTTATAGAACGTTTTAAGAGATAAAGTCAGGAAGTCTTGAGTTTAGTAATTGATTGAATGGGCAGTGAAAAGAGGGAGAAATCAAAGATGATGGCTTGATTTCTAGCTTGAGACAGATGTAAGGGGATACTGCACAACTGAGAAGAAAGGTATAGGCAGAAAAAGTAAAAAATGGAGAAAGAGAAGCCATTCTTAAGGAAGTAGAAAAATTTCGTTTTGGGTATTAAGAAATTGAGGTGCCTATGTAACTTTCAGCTGTAGCCATAGCAGAATGAGTGTTAAAAATCAATATATTTATTAACCAGTATTAGAAATTATAAAGGAATACATAATTCATCATTCCCTAGTTATAATTCAGTCAATCAATTAAATGTTGCCCTATAGAGACTCTTACCCTCTTCCTTTGACATTTTTAATGTTAAATATTGCCTATTTGGAATGAATTTGATTTAGGTAACCTTTCATGAATTGTAGGTACATGGGATGCCATAAATGTCAAGGAAAGAATAAACCTTTATCTCTTCATGCAGACATAACAAAGAATAAAGCTGTTATTGATACACATTAGATAGTCATTGAAAAATATGCTTATGTTCAAAACCATCAACTGAGAATGGCATCATTAAGAAAGATAATAAAAGTGGAAATTAAAATGAAATAATATTAGTGGGAATCATATCCAGAGAGGGCGGAAACATAATGTTAATCATGTCTGTATCCCCAACAGTGTCTAGTGTAACATTTTGAAAATTCTCCGCACTAAGTAAATGTGTATTAAATAAATGGTATTTTGAGTGATTTAATTGCAGGTTCCCCATTTTTTCCAAAGATTACATTTTTACCATTAGGTTTCATTATCATGATTTCATACCCAATTTATAGTAATGGGCAAACAGAATAAACAATTATTGACCCGATTTCCTGTCAGAATTTTCACGAGAAACTGGTTAGTCAAATTGACCATTACTTCAAGCTCCAAAAGTCCTGTTATGGACTGAATACTGTGTCAACCGATCTCCCACTCACTCAATTTATATGTTGAAACCTTATCCCCCCAATGTGATGACCTTAGGAGGTGGGGCCTTTGAGAACTAATTAGAATTAAATGAGGTCATAGGGGTGGAACCATAGTAAAATGTGAGTAGTGCCCGTATAAGAGTCACATGAAACTTGCTTTCTCTCTCTGCTCTCGAGCATGTGAAGCTACAATGAAGTTGGAAGTCTGTGGGCCAGAAGAGGTTCCTCACAAGAATTAGATTATTTTGGCATCAGCCTTCCAGCTTCCATAATTGTGAGAAAAAAATTTCTACTCTTTATAAGCCACCCAACCCAGTCTATGGCATTTCTGTTACATTAACCCAAAGGACTAAGACACTCCTCATTTGGCTTCTTAAATATGTAAAATACTTTACATGACACATGACACATATCACATACATAGCTGGAGAAGGCAAACCAAGTTATTAAGTAGACTTTTCATGATACTGATAACCGAACAGTCAACCACATGATTTAAGCTTTACAAAAATGCTATAGCTTTAAAGATACCAATCTGGAATTAACTGGTCCCTGTGCCATTTGGTTATTCAACAGATTTTGTTCTACCACAGGTCATTTGTGTGGTTGAAACTGAATGATGTAACGGCTCTGTTCTGATTTCCATTTCAAGTATTTGTACTCATCATGTTTCTATAAGTTTTCTTTTTTTTTAAAGCTAGAACTTCATATTTAGGCAAAGACTTGTGAGTCAATAATAATGATTTAGCCACTCCAAGCCTACTGGTTTTCTTAAGTCAAGATGGTTTCATTAAAGTTGTACACATGAACAGAAAAAAACAATGATTGGAATCCAAATTTCTCTCTCTATATATATATAAAGAGTAATACCTACATTTTCCTTTTATTAGTTTTTCATGATCTTTACGTATTAAGTATTTGGTGGGTTATTTGAAAGAGTGAAAATAGTCTCATTTGATTCAAATAACTTGCATTACTGAATCTGAGACTGATTAACTGATTTTATCTTATAAAGACTGATTTGCCTTATTATTGGTATTACCTATTACCATTAGATTTATCATATGTGATACTCAATTCTGACTATACTTCTGCTTTTCCCCTCACTGGAATCATATTTATGGAAGAAATAAACTAAATTTCTAGCTTACAATATATTGCATTTTGTTTGTAATAACGTGCTGAAAGATGACAAATGTATCTAAATTAATTTCTCTAACAGTTAGAAAAATACACTAATTTCTAAAAATTAGCTATAGATATAGAACATATAAAATTTACTTTACTAATATTATAATAATAAAAATGGTTCAAAAGGGAACTCCAATATAAAATATTAAAATGTCTCAACTATTCAAGTGAATTTTATTTTCAGAAAGTACAAGAAAGTGCTCAGATAGTTTAGAAATGAACTTAAATCAAACGGAACCTTTATCATATTTATAAATATGATATACCAAAGTCAATTCAGGGAAAAATTAGGCAATTAGTTACTTCTCTCATATCTGAATGAATTAGGACAAAATCCATATTTAGCAGAGCAATTTCTTCATTTCAAAGTCTGACATCCAAGGCTCTTAAGATAATGTCAATAAATCCTATCTATCATTTTTAATGTCTACATTTGACATTATATAAAATGACATTTAAAGCGTATCTTTAAATCTAGTTATACACATATATTTCAGGATTTGAAGTCAGTGTTATAATTGTACTATCTAATTAAGAAACTAAAAGTGATTACAAATGTTAAAATCAACTCCATTATAAAAAGTTCACCATTTAACATCCGAGGTTGAATATTATACAATTTTTCTGGGAAGCCTAGCAAAGAACATGAAGATTCTTGAGTGTGAAAGCCTAATAGATATGGGGAAAACAAAAATTAATGCTACCAACCACTGATGTAAAAGACAGAGATATATGGATAAGAGTGGTTGAGAAAAGGAAATGTCAGATTCCATGTGATCTTTTTTTTTTTTTTTTTTTTTTTTTGGCAGCACTGATTAGAGACAGTAGTGGGACAATTCCAGATATAGTATTAAAACCACTATTAGAATTGTTTAAAAACTGGGCAAACCATTTCTCTGTCTAATCCTAAATCCTTTGCTTATGAAATAAGGATGTTCGACTTGATCAGTGTCTTTTTAAACAAGGCCCATATCAGAATGTCTTGTGGAGTTTTTCTGTTAACATGCCTGTTGGCACTCCACCTCCCTCAGTTTCCTTGGAACGGCTAAGTCCATTAATTGTCTACGAAGATTTACTTTTTCCCTGTCAAGTGTCTCAGGTAATGAGATTAGAAGTACAAAGAAATTACTTTCTCATCAAAAGAAATCGAAATGATTCCAAAAATACCAAATTCTCTTATGAAGTCTTAGATTTCATTTGAAATCTGTAAAGCAGAAAAGAGCTGGCCCATAGCGTTGGACAGAGTAAAAGCTAGGGAAGGACCAATTTTAGCCAAAATTGATGGTGACCTCTCAATCTGAAGAGCTAAATTAAAGTTAGAATCCACAACACATGTTGGAGAATAAAGTTTAAACTGAGAAAAACTAATCCTGTAACCTTTCTGGACTTCAATTTTCTCATATTTAAAATGAAAGGTGTTGACTAAGCTGCCTTAAATTTTACTTCCAATTCTAAAAATCCATTAGACCAAAGTGCTACATTTATTTAAGTCTTTTTCTTTATTATATTTAAGTGTATTTTACAGTAAAGAATAAAATTATGGTTTCAGTATGAAGTTTTATTTAAAAAAAATAAAATTATATTTAAATAGGAACCTCATGTTCTCTGTCTTTTTTAGCCATGCTTGGCATAGAACCTAACTACTTGGTTCACTCACCATAAAACCAGTCCCTTTACGGGGAGGCAGCTGCAGCTCCAGTGGAAGTGAACGAGCAGCCTCTACTAGGCCTGCTTGTAAAGTCAGTACTATTAAGTCACGATGACAGTCACAACTGGTCTCGAAATATAAGAAATAGTTACAAACAGTCTCCCTTTGTTCTCTAACTTACTAAATTTTGAAAACTAACAAGCATTCTTTCAATTATCCTTTTGCTTTTTTTCAACAAGAATATGCCAAGATCCCTTGAGAATAAAATCTTGCATTTATCTGTGCAACAGTTTAGGCATAAACTCCTGCCACATAAACCTCTGCTACCAAAAATGTCAATGTGTATCTCTAGTTGTGTGGAGATTTATAGTAGAATATATTTTCATTTTCTCTTTGTATTTTGCTTTATCTCTATAGTTTCAGAAAACATCTTACTTTTGTATATTCAGCTTTGGACAATAGAATGTGACTTGGAAAAGCTAGAACAATTTTGTTAAAGAATAGAAAATGGAAAGCGGAGAGGTATCTGTGGGTTCCTTACTCTGTTCTGCCAGATAAGATGTCCAATTTAGAAATCCCACAAGCTCATATATTTCCAGAGTAGGATGTCTGTTTCTATCATTAAGGCACATATAAACAGAATACATTTTGTCAGCAAATGATGACAAAATTATTTCCGAAAAGGCACAGAGATAAGGAGTGTTTTCTAATATTGAAGTAATTTTTCTAACAAAATAGTTAAGGATTATATTTTGTTCAGTGTGGTTTAAACTATGCACTCTGAACATATGTTCCAACATAAATCTTTCTTAACTAAACACTGACATTGGAAATATTCATCGACGGAAGTTTCTCCACCTAACTTCAAGGCACTCTTCTAGATACCTCAGAAGATACAATACACTGCCTGCCTTCAAGACGGACGTGATTTACTTGAATGATGAAACAGTCATATAAAAAAACTACATGGCTAAATGAGGCCTTAATAATTGCATGCCGGAATAATAAAGACATATTCATAAGGTAATAGGTTCTTCCCAACCATAGAGTATAGGAGACTAATAAACACTTTAGAAGGAGAAATCTATTAATTAACTTAGAGTTGACCAAAAAAAAAAAAAAAAAAAAGTAATAATAAAACATTAAAGTACTTACAAATATTTTAAATTCATTATAATTCAATAAAATAGCACACTAAAACATATGACATATTTCAAGTTTTTAATAATGAGTACAATATCATTGTTTGGCTTAGAGTACTGTTAGTCTGCCATCAGCAGGAGAAGAGCAGATTCTGGAAATCCACTAGTCCCACCTGAGATGTACGAGGAGCAAATCTGAATCCAATCCAGCTGATGTGAAAACCTTTAAGAAAAGCCAGTCTCTGCTGACATAAGCCTCTGTGTTCATGTAACGTGGTTGTAGAGAAGCATTATTAATATACATGCTTAAGTCATTCAGTGGATAGCTCTTCTTTTCTTAAAAGTCAGACATGTTTTTATGCTTACTTAGCTCAGCTGACATACATTAGCCAAAATTACAGATGATTGTGCTTCTAGATTTGCTGAAACTGAGTACCGATTCGAAGGTGCTTAATAACTATATTAGCCTCCAAACTTGACATGTCATCCAACCCACTGACTGATGGGTGGAGACAGAAAAAAGTACAGCAGACAGTAAATATTCTGTAAAAGGACTATTATAACCAGAGACTTCTAGCATAATTACATTCACAGAAGACATTTTCAATTGCTAAGTTTATACCTGTCTATACCAATGTGCAATACCTGGAGAAATGCTGGATTGTTTTTGCCATTGATGATGGATTAACTAATTATTAACGGATCAGAAGCAAGAACTATTAGCTTAGGGAAAAAAAGTGAGTTTTTTCTCTTTTTATTTTGTATTATATAACATTATTTGTAATAATAGTTAAAAGATTATTTTTTGCTCAATGAGCTCTGTAGATAATATAAAGATTAAATTTTAAGCAGTGATATATGAATTCACATAAACACCAAGCTACATGAGAATACAGATGGGGCATTCAATGCGCTGGCTATAAATGGGTGTTCCCACATGCCCAGAGTAGAACACTGATAAACTTTGATTACTGAGAGAGATAGAGAGAGTATTTGTGAGTGTGCAGAAAAGCAGGCAAGGAACTGCCAAAGATGCTTTTTGCTTTAGGGAAGACAAGACGCTGGCTGTGGTTTTTGTTGTTGATTTGTTTAAGAGCAGAAGATTCCATTCACAGTATATGCTTTGGCAGCATATATAGGGCAAATCCAAGTCTTTGATTAAACATTTCCATATGCATAATACAAACCTTCCTGGCGCTCTTTCTTTTGCTCTGGAAGTGAGAGAAAGTCAAAGCAGATAACTTCTAACAGAATGGAAATGGTATTAGAATTCCTCTTGATTAAAAAAAAAAAAAAAGAAATAAAGACTCATCAAATAAGCCTTATAAGGTTCTGCCGGGATCAAATCTACTCAAAGTGTATAAGAAGGGGAACTCTTGAATGGGTAGATTTACAGGAAGAGATTTCAATTTTCTATGAAGCAGAAATAACCTCTTCAAACTGAGAACAAGGTTTGAATAAAGACATCAGCAGATAGTCCAGTAAAGATGCCAGTGTTTATTATGATAGAAATTAGGGAAGGATGTGTCAGCTCTTTTCTCTTCAACTAGACTAGGAACGAGAGAACTTATGCCAAGACATTCGGCAAAATCTCTCAAGGAAAATGGCTGGGTAGATTGCCAGAAATATTCAATGCATGGCTGTTGAGTTCCCAAGCCTGTAGTGGTAAACAGATCCACATACTTTATATATGCATAATATGTTATATATGTTTAGCAATATACATTTTTTGCACATCCGTACATGTTCAAAGGATAGGCCGGCTTCACAGTATTATTCAGTATATAAAACACCCTCTCAGGAGAAGGTTTACTTATCCTGATCCCATGTACCAAAGCACCAGAATCACCCACTTTCTCCTACTTCTTACTGCAAATCTGAGTTGGGGCATCCAAGTGGCACTTTGAACAATACGTGTCTTAAATTCATCATTCACATATATTTGTTTCCTTTTCTGTATTTCATATCTCTGTTATTGCCAATATCATTCACTGAATTGCAAAATCTTAAACTAGGACGCCCTCATCACCAGCCCTTTTCTTGCTTACATACACCATCCCACTGGTCACCAAGTCCTTTACACTTTCCTTCTCATTACCTCTTGATCCTATCCCTTTCTTGTCATTTATACTGCCGCTAACAAAAGTCAGAGTCACTTCCAAAACTCTTAACAGTGTTCTAGTTCTTTTCGGAGATAATCTAACTTTCTTTTCATAGAATGCAAAATTCTTCACAATCAGCTCTCTACATACCTAGCAGATTCATCACTTCTTTCTTTTCCTTCTAGGCTTCTGAATACAAAATCATCTCTGGGAACTTGAGCAGTCTGCCCCACTACTGCCATTACCCTTCCTCCCTCCCACTCCTCGACGCTTATACATTATTTTGGCTTAAGCATTAACAAACATAAAAATAACAACGAAAATATATAAATCTTAAATATCCAGCCTACTCACTTAAGATTTAGTCGCTTCTTTTAGTTGCATACTTCTAGTACTTAATGCACCATACTGCAATTTTTCAACTTGTTTATTAAATTCCGAACTCTTTCGGGATTTTAAATTTCTAAATTTCCTGTGATAGGGACATTGTGTGCAATAAAATTTGCAGTGTTCAGTAAACATATCTTAATAAAAGTAGGTAGTTATAGTAATTAAAACATCACTATATTAATTAAAAATAAAATCTCGACAGAGACAGAAGCATTAAGCAATATGTTTTGTAACATGGATCAAATTTCTGCAATTATAAATTCCCATAAATCTTTTTCTCCTCTGAACCATGGCATTTTATTCTATACTCCCATAATTTAATAAATACATTTGGTGCCTAAAAACATGAATATAAGTTAGAGAAATGGCTTGGATGTAATAATTAATAAGCATCCATTAATATCACTTATAGGAAGTATCTGTACATTGAATATTTTTATATCAATTGATATTATCCTGGAAATAGTTCCCAGTTTTATGACGGTACTTAAGAAAACAGCTATCTTGGCTTGCTATTGCTTGTGATATTGACAAACCAATTTGTCAGTCATAGCGGTTCAGTGACTGGATAGCTCAAAATGATGTTCAACTTATCCAAGCAAACCTCTTACGTTTCTAGGGTCTTACAAATTATACTTTCTTAACTACTTAAAGCCAAGTGACTAAAACCCTTGAATGGTTTGTGTCATGTGTTGCAGTTTCTGCAATGAAAATATTTGATTCGTATTATATAAGATCATAGATGGATAACATATACTAAATTCTTAGCTAAGGTTTCTGCACAGTTATCAGTTTATATAGTGCTAATATGCCTTCATCACATATTCACAAATTGTGAGGCAGTTTATTAGGTGCACAATTAATTGTGGTTTGATTTTTATACCTACTTCAATCATATTGTGTAAGTGAACTCATGTGTATGAAAAGTATTTGTAGATCATAGACCAATTCTGATCTTTAGAATATATGGTTATAACTGAAAAAAATGAGTAAACTTAAAATATTTTAAAATAGTAATATGAAGGCCGGTGACGTTAATCAACACTGAAGGATGTGTACGGTTGATTATACAGCTACAAAAAGTTATTTCTTAAAAAGTTTCAGCCAAATTAAACAATATTTGAACACCATGGACATATAGGTATATCTGACTTTCTAACTGCCCAATTTCTTTATTTTAGTCTAACCATAATCTCATGTGTAGATATTTTAATAATAAATACATCTTTAAAAAATTGGCAACATGAGTTAAACATTACCACAAAAATCACATCTGCAATGCAAATTCGATCATATAATTATTTTACTTATATTCTTCTAATAGCCACCCACAGAATATAACCTAAGTCCATAAAAAGGACACACAAAACTTTCCAATTTGAATTAATGTAAGCAATTTCTGCTTCTTTTTAGTACCGCCCGCATGTTCCAGATACCTCTAGTGTTCCTGGAAGACACTGCAATTTCATACCCTGCAAATGCTCTTTCCTTTGCCTGTTGAGACCAACTCGCTCCCCTGCCCTCATCGAGAACACTGATCTTTCCTTTATGTCTCAGATCAAATGTTATTTCCTCTGCAGTGAACCCACACACCATAACCCAGAAAGCAAGGTATACCATAGTTTGTATGTAAGATAACATGTATGCGTTATTTGAATGGAATTTATTATACTGCATTTTATTTTTTTTTATTAGAAATCGGTTTCTTCCTTTAGAGCATAAACTCTTTCGGCTAAGGGATCTTGTTTTATTCCTCTCTACATTTTCTAAGTGTATTGTTTGGTGCGTGCCTTCCAGCAGATCCTCAACAAGGACATAATTCACTTCAGCACCCATAAGAAGAGAGAATGATAGAGACAGAACTCCATCATTCAGCTTTCGCTATAGATTTAGGCATTGCCAGTGCTTTTAATATTGAAGAAAAATCACCCTGAGATACAAATACCTACATTTTATGTTAAGATGTGTTAATACTTACATTAAACTATCACTTTATGTCCCATTTTATTCACAACTAACAAATAGGTTAATTGTGCTGCATCTCAGGTCAGCAGAATAAGATGTGATTTAACTAAGCAGTGTGAAAAGTTGTTTCCTTTCATAAATACACTCAGCACATGGTCCTGTTGTGCATGTAATCCACAGTGCAGAAATAAATCCTCTGAAGAACTATTATCATAAATAGCATTATTAAGGATGAGCTGAACTTAATTTTTTTAGCTCTCATTCAAAATGGATTTATAAAAGCACAAAAGGTCTTTTAAGCTTGGTGGAAACTTGTTCCATTAGAAGCTGATGTGGTTATTACTGGATGTTTCCATATGACTGTTTTCAAAAGCCCATGAAATTTTCATTTACTTGAAAAACTAAAATGCAGAGTTATTTGTTTTGACATGTTTAATCACTTTTCCATTTTAAAGTTAAAGACAAGAAATCACTGGGGAAAGTAAAAAAAGCAAGACAGTGTCAGTATAAGCACAAAGAAATGAGAGATATGCAAATAAACTTCATATTATTAAACTGCATTTAGTTACAGTGTTTTTTATGACTTCTTTAAAACATGAAAAGCATTTGCATTTTTTTGTTACTATTGATTTACTATGAAATTATTGATGTACTTAAAAAAGAAAACTACTATAATGTCCCACTATATGCCACTAATTGACTTACTGATAATGAAATATAAATTTGTAATGTTAAAATTTGGATTTGAGCTTAATAATTTATTATGCCTTTTCTGATAAATATTGGGCATGTGTATCTGGATGGAATACAAAGTATCTAAAACTAATTTGTACTATTTATTCATTCATTCGTTTATCCATCTAGCCAAGCGCATTAAGCCAAGGCACAAGGCTAGGTTCTTGGGGGAAATGTGGAACTGGGGATGCAGGATCCCAATTCTCAGAGAACTTATATTAATGGTAGGGATAAACAAGAAACAGATAAAACAATTTAAATTAAAGCAACTGAATAATATTTTTAAAAGATGATGAAGGAAATAAACAGTTTAATTACAAAAAATCAAACTCAGTCTTGAATAGAATGCTCAGAAAGAATGTCTTGAGGAAGTGCCTCGGACCTGGAGAATGAAAACAAACTGACCAGCTACTCTGAGAACCACATGTACAGGAAGCCACTGTCCCTTCCAAAAGAGCTTTATTTTCCATCAGCCTGTCTTCTCCTCCCTTCTCAGCAGCATGTCTCTTCTGAGCATTTCTTGTATGATGGTCACATCGAAATTGGGTCTCAGGGAAGATGGGAAACTTCTTCCAGAAATATTTGCATTTTAACAGGGGTCAAAACCCCTGATTATCACAATGGAAGTAAATTATGCTCTAAAACGAGTGTTTCTGGCATTATGCGCTTAGTATACTTTGGGGCTCTGGGAGTGGGGTGGGAGAGGCTTTTGTGACCACCCACGAATGAGACCAAAAAGGCAATAACTGAAGGTCAGCCCTGTTACTGTTTTCTTGGGCTATTAGCAGGATATCAACAAAACAAAACAAAACAAAACAAAACAAAAAAACATGCCAGAGAATAGAGCCAGGTGTGTTTATGACATGGGCTTTCTGGCCTTTCTGAGTTTTCTCAAAGAGAAAGAGTGGAAATGGAAAGAAAGAAAAAGAAGATGATTCATTTTCTTTTCCTGTATAGTCCACATGGGACTGGGTTTTCTGCGATGTTGCAGGTGACATGTAGTTATGGCCATGCTAGTGCAAACGTAAAACAACAATTTCTAGGGAGTGATGCCATGGTTATTTTCATGTTTGTTTGTTTTTTAGATCTTTTTATAAATCTGTTCCTCAGCCTGTTCCTAATGAGATGAGCCCACACGCGTGGTCAGCTCAGTTACTGAAACAAGACTTTGGGAGAAAAGTGTAAAGCTCATCTGGTCCCAATACAGAAACATCTGCTGTCATATCCTTGACAATCTTTGTCATATTTTGTGTCTCCCACCTGTCAAGACTCAGGTGGGACGGCAGCACTGAAAGCCCTTTGGAGGGTTTAAGCACACTCTATGTAGATACAGGGTGCACACGATATAGAAAAAGCAAGAAAAGGCAAGTGAGCACAATCCCTAAGAAGGCAAAGACCATCTTAACATCTGACAATTTTGCGTTCAGTTTTCTGTGATGAACAGAGTAAAGCATGAGTGAGTTTAGCTGAAATTTCAGAGATGAGAACATAACATTCACTTCTTTGTTTTCTATATTTACTCAGTATATTTCCTCACATACTATAGGTGCTGAATTCACAGAAATGGTCATAGAAACTTTTGGGGATTCATCAAGTCATTCAATATTGAGTGACAGCTAAATGTGATTTTTACGAATCAACTGGCCAAAGAACATATATCAGTTTTGTCAGCTATTAAACTAGTATCTCTCAGCTCACAGCCTCGCCTTCTACATTTCACTTTGCGATGCTGGCTATGAGACTCCGAAAATTACGTTTCTCCTTTACCAGCAGCTCTAAGTCAGACTCAGAAGAGTCTAAGTTGGACCACAGGTCTTACATGTGCCAGACCCCCTTACCTTTTTGCTTTTACTACTCTTCTATCATTCACCTCTTTTTCTATAAACATTGCCCTCTCTGCTTTACATATTCGAGGCATAAGCCCAGCTTTGAGCTGTTGCTTTGGCATTTCTGCCTGCCTGGGACGCTCTTCCCGAAGATGCTGACGTGATGAGGCCCCTCACCAGTTTGCAGTTACTTTATCACCTTTGCTGTGAGGCCTCCGCTGATCTATCTCGCACCACTGTCCGCCCGCCACTGCATCCACATCCCTCTCGCCCTACCTCGTTTTTGCCACAGACCTTCACTTGTCTTCTAACACACTATGCAGTCTCTGTGTATGTCATTCGTGTATTAAAAGGTTTTTTTTTTTGTCATTTTCAATTACAATTTAAGCTCCAAATGTCAGAAATCTTTGTTTTGTTCCTTGATTTATATCAGGAGTATAGAGCACGGTAAGCTTGGCACAGAGTAATATTTAACAAATATTTGTTAAATGCAGAAACTTATGTAACAGTCAGCACTTTGCATCCTTCAGACAGCTTCCTACTGTTCCCTGGATGTGGCAGTAGCGTAGACCTATCTACTATGTGCTCTCACTTCCCAAATTCTTCCCTAATCCAACTGGATTGTAAAAAGTACTCCAAAACTCTAGAAATCCTATATATTGTATATGCTCTTCCCTGATCCCCATGAATCTGACATGATCTCCTTGTTCTCGATTTGTAAAACCAGTGTAGACCACTGGAAAAAAATTAAAAATACATGTCATAAGACATTCTGCTCTGGATCATATTACGACATAGCCGTGCAGCCCTGGGCTGATATCTCTGACATCTTGGTCTCAGTTCTCTCATTGTTTAATGAGATGGTGGTACAATTCTGTCTGTACAGTTTCTTTTGATTCCAATTTTATATGACTGTACTTATAATTTGAGCACAATGTTTATAATATTACTTTAAAAATGAAGCATTACAAACTGGTGTTATTTTATCATTAATTAAATTTCATTATTTTTAAAGTCACATAATAAGTCAAGTGTCCATTTATTTACTTTTTAGCTCTTCAATTATATTGTGATTAGAGATACTGATTAGGTCTTCTTTGTTTCCATACTACTAAGATCAGGAACAATAATATAAAACAATATTACAGCCTCAAATTTATATGAGCTAGAGACAAATCTAATCATTTTGCATTTAATTCTCATGGCTACCTAAGAGGTAGATGTTATTATTATCTTCGTCATACTGTTTTACAAATGAAGAACCTGTGACAAAAAGATTAAGTAGATGATAAACACTGAACATATGATGATGATGATTAGAACCCAGGCATTTGGCTTCTAGAATCCAAGTTCTTAACTACCGTGACATCCTGCTTCTTATCTGATTGCTCAATACCTTTAGTTCTTTAGACAAGTGTAAGGTAGAGAATGAAATCAATGAATAGGTATGTGCTTTCTGATTATAAAACTCAGTATGACTACTTCAATATTTAATTTTCTGAAGGAAAGTTAATCTGTATACGTGATTCTATAACTGCTACAAACTGTGCTGGGTACAGGCAAATTCAGCATTGTCATGACCATTAAACCAAGATGCATACTTGACGGCACGAGATATGATGTTTCCCACTATTTCTCACTGGCAAAGTTCAGGGTAACACAGCTTTTTCATGGCTGTATCAGGAAAAAGAAATTTGGATGCATAAATACATCCAAAATTCAAAATTAACAAGAGAGGCTTCCAAGACAGTTCCATTTCCAAATTAGTACATGGAAGCCACAGAAAGACCCAGCTGCTCTTTCTAGCTTTGTGCTCTGGTAGTGACCATATGACAGCAGTGGCAACACACTGGAGTAACACGTAAAGAACTCCCCAAAAGGAACCATCGTCTTTTGGATTTGCAAACAAAACAGACTGCCAAATACACGCTGAATAAAGGTTATATATGCATTTTTTTTTTTTACCCACTAGAAAATGCTTTCCATAAAGTTATTGACAAAGAAACAAAACAATTATATCTATGCAGGTGAAAGTGAAATAAAGGAAGGAAGTACTAAACTCAGGCCACAAAAATGGACTTTAGCCTGAACTACCAAGACTAGATGTAAATATTTGAGCGAAGTTATTTCAAGAGATTACTTAAAAAGCATATGTTTAGTTATATTTGGCTTTTTGTTAGTATTCAACAGCTTGATGCTGGATATATGTTAATTTAGTTACCATTTTATCTGCTTATTTCTCACATTTCTTCTTACTGCCTA
Organism: Pteropus medius; assembly: GCF_902729225.1. Classification (NCBI taxonomy): domain Eukaryota; kingdom Metazoa; phylum Chordata; class Mammalia; order Chiroptera; family Pteropodidae; genus Pteropus; species Pteropus medius. The sequence goes on from NW_024356333.1 coordinate 3,490,903, forward strand.
ACCTTGTAAAACAGCAATGATACTCCTATTCATTTGCCTTACACCAGTTCCTTCTTATTTATCCTTCGATTTTCCTGATATCCCAGCATCTTCCTCTGCTTTTGGAACACCTGTACTTCTCTACTGTGTTTTACTAGCACAGGGTACAAGAAAGTTTATGAATTTAGGAAAAGAGTCAATTTTACTTCAAGTACCAACTCTGCCACTTTAGAACTTAGAGTATTGGTACAATATTTAATATAACTTTTGCTTTCTCCTTATAAAAAGGATAAATACCCATTTCAGAATTTGTTGTCACATTTATGTGAGGTAAATATATACCAAGCACCTAATATTCGGCACAGAGTTCCCCTGAGTAGATGCTGGTTCTGTTTTTTTTAAGTTAACATTTTTCATGAAACAACTTTGTCTTGCTGGATGTTCTATTTCTTTCATAGTCTTTCAGGCTCCTTCCAGGGTTCAGGTATCTCCTCCCATCTTCTTCAATGGTCATTCCAAATATTTTCAATTCATATCCCTTATGATACAATCTCTCTGAATATTCATCTATTTTTTTTTTTTTTAACTTTCACCTTTCTGATTATACTGACTTCTCATTACAGATGGGGAGAAATGGGTTGAACACGGCATAGACAGGATATCAACACTGATAATTATAAACAATATTTTCTACTTTTCAGATAGCATTAGCCTGGGTTTACTCGAGCTAGAGATAGTATTTGTCTTATCTCAGTCTTCCACAAAATCAGTAAGCAGAAGAGATGGGTCTAGAATTCTCTTATCATATTCAATTCTCCCTTGCACAGACAAGTTCTACGTATTCATTTATTATGTAGTTGACCACTTAGGTGTACTGTTTTTTTGTTTGTTTGTTTTTGTTTTTGTTTTTAATTTTAACATTAATTAAACTATTGTTCCTGAGGAATTTTCCTCCTGTGTTTCCAGGATATCATAGCCTGATTGTTTCTTACCTAATTGTCCATTCCTTTTCTACCTTCTTGTGGATTTTTCCTTCTCTTCTCAAATTCTGAAAAGATGAACTACCCTGAGGCTTGGTTTGGGACTCTTTTCTCTCTCTCTCTCTCTCTACACTTTCTTACTCACTAAAGTAGTCCAGTTCCATGACTTCTAATACTGTCCATATGCTGATGACACCCAAGTATGTAACCCTAGCAATGACTCTGCTCTGAGCTCCAGACTCATATTCCTAACTGACAATGTCGCCTAAAATGTAACATGTCCAAAAAAGAACTGGGCTCTCTCCAAACTCTTCTCATCCTTTTTCACATCAGCCAAAGAGACTCCTGTGTATCTGGTTAAGCAAGTCAAGAATCTGCAAATCAGTCTTGATTCTTACCCCTATTTCACATTTCACAGAGAGTCTACTGCTAATGTGTGATGGTTCTACTCCTTAAATATTTCTCCAATCCTATAACCTCTCTCCATCTCCACTTCTGTCATCTTAGCTAAAACTATCACTATCTTATACTTGGATTATGTAATAAATTCTAACTTGCCTCCCTTTCCCCATTGTTGCCTGTCTATAATCCCATTCTATAATCTCTTATAGATTATATCTGTCCGTCTGTCCATCTATCCATGCATCCGTCCAATCTATTATCACATAGTAGCAAGAGAAATCATTTAAAAAATGAGACCATGGCACTACCTGAAAAGAAATCTTTCAATGAGTTTCAATCCTAACTTCTTATCAGAGCTTATTATACCGTCCACGATCAGGCTTCTACCTACCTCTACAAACTCAGTTTTTCCTTCTTTTCCTGCTCTGCATTTTTTACATTCTTTGAACAATCAAGGACTTTCAAGTTGTAGGACCTTCATACTTTAGGCTTTTCCTATCCCTGCTTGATCCTTTTTTTTTTAATCTGAGTCTAATTTTAATACCCTTTAGTCATTATCGTATAGTACTTTTGCTTATTCCCTTGATAGCTTTTACTATAATCTATAAATATTTTATGTATTTGTTTAATATGTCTCATCTCTCTTTAGAGCATTAGTACAATGAGGGCACTCTGTTTATCGCCTCAGTGCTTAGCATATACTAGGTGCCCGATATATGTAACAAAGAACGTTCCAGGAAAGGTGGGACTGCGTGTGGGCTCATGTGTGACAGTGTGTGAGAGTGTCTGCACATGTGTATTTGCAATCTGCAGATAACACTAAAATTACACAGATGAGAGGAGTATTATGGAGGACTGTGACTGTTCTTTTTGAAATTTCTCTTTTTTGTGATTCTCACACAAAGCTGTGTGAGTGTTTTATAGTGACCGAAGCCAAAGGTAATAAACAGTGAAGGGAGGTAAAGGCAGCTCAGCTGTCATCCATTGCACAAGAAGAGGCCCACTAGGGAGCCGGTGGCAGCGAGAAGGGAGCGGGCGCACAGGAGGCGGCGGCATGCTCCGACACTGACTACTCAGGGAAGGCATGCGATCCTACTCCACACGGGAGAAGCGGGACTCTGGCGGGAGAAAGGTGACCAGTGCTCATGCCCTTCTCTGCCATCTCGTGCCTTCGGTTATGTCTTTTTTTTTCTCTCAATTTTCACCTCTACAGAACACATTTTGAAACTAATCGATAGCAGTTAAGGCTCTTTTCCACTCTAAAATTCTGTCTTTCTCTTACAATTAACATAATTAAGTTTTCATTAACACTTGAATCTAATATCGGCAACCAATTAATTTTACCTTTTAGATAATGACCTGCTGCCTAATGCCAAGCTCACACAAAGAAACTTAATTCATGTTTGTGGTGACTGCTTATAAAAATGGCAGAAACAAGTTATAAAAAAGCCAGTTACTACAGAGTTCAAAAATTTAGAAAAACAGTTTGGAGTTTGTGCGAAAAAGAAAAAAAATAATAAAACACAGTTTAGATAGTACAGAAGAGTGTTTACTGGGAGAATGACCTCATTGCATAATTAGTTTGACTAGAGATAAATCAACAATGTCTCTTCATTGTTTTGAAGGGCAAAAACTTTACAAGGAAAGCAAAAGTGAAAGAAAAGGGAGGAGTCTGGAATCTTTCAAAGCATATAAATACCGGGAAAGAAAAAGAAGAGGAGAAAGCCCATAACAGCACAGAGTGAAATGATAAAGAAAAGAAAGACTCTAAGTGGACCTGAAAGGACTCTCAAGAATCAGTGCATCTAACTTGTTGTGTAGTCAGCCAGGAGGACGTGGACGTCGCAGAGTGGAGGGAGGTAACCCGGGACTTCTCCCATCAAGGCGTGCCACTTTTAGAGTATAATGAAGGCTATTTGGATCAGGGCTCTCGATATGAGCACTAGTGACATTCTGGGCCAAATACATCCTTATTTGGTGCGGTGAGGGGCCTGTCTTATACTTAGTGGTATATTGGGCAGTTCTTTATCTTCCACCCTCTAGATACCAGCAGCACACCAATCACACATCCGCCAAGCTGTGACAATCATACATGCCCAGATATTACCACATATCCCTTAGGGGTTAAAATCACCCCCACTTAAGAACCAGTGCTTTAGAGCAGCGGTCCCCTACCTTTTTGGCACCAGGGACCAGTGCTCCTATGAGAATCTAATGCTTGATGATCTGAGATGGCGCTGAGGAGCTGGGGAGCAGCTGAAGATACAGATGAACTTCACTGGCCCACGCCCTACTCATCTCCTGCTGTGTGGCCCCGTCCCTAACAGCCCATGGACTGTTACAGGTCTGAGGGCCTGGGGGTTGAGGACCCCTGCTTTAAAGAATCTGTCCCTCAAGATTTCTTTTCCCCACTTCCCTGTATTAATGCCCACAGTTTTATTAAGGTAAAAAAGGAAATCAGAAAAGCTAGGAACTGTTATTTTTGGTTGTGTGCATTTTGTGCCATTGAGTCAGCTCCAACTCCTGGTGACCTTAATGTCCACTATGTTCTGTCCTCACAGCTCTACTCAGCTCCTGTTGACTCATTCCCAGACCCTCTTTTGTAGAGTCAATCCATCTCATATTTTGTGTTGCTTAATAGTAAATGCTCAAATGTTTGAGAGCAGGGAATGGAAGAAAGTAAGCCCTTTACAAAAGTTCAGGATGTGCTGTAATTCTTCCTTGTTTAATGTCACATCATCTTACTGATTAAATCTTTTCCATTGTAAATCATTCAAACATGGCAAATGGAGACATTATAGTACTCAATTAGAAATAGAATTATTGAACTTTAAGGTTTTTACTTCATTAAATATTGAAAGTTCTTTCCTTGAAGTATGCATACACACCTACACACTTCCACACATTCAGACAACTGTCAGCTGCATTCATTGCTGGAGATACACTCATTTACAGTAACAGAGCTCAAGCGCTTTAGTTTTTTTCTCCCATAGTGATGCCCACTGGCTGTTCTACGTGATAAATGGCACTGTGCATTATAGAACTGCTCCAGGCAGTGAAACAATACGTAAAGATATAGAGCCCCCTCTTTCTCTTTCAGCTTCCAAAGGGAAATACTTCCTACAGAGACTATCAAGGGTTTTATTTCTCTCATCAAGCTTTTTCTGAACAAACCATTTGCTATGTATGCCTATGGCGCTGATTATCCTGCATGAAATAGCATACATAGCTCTTGAAATTTACCCGCCAATGGATCTACGTGCATGATACAGATTTCACATTTTCCAGTACGGCATTGCATAATAAAAAAATATAAGAAAATACAGAAAATTTCTTAGCTCTGTTTTTCCCACTGCAGCTGAATGAAGTATGCTGGAAGTGCATCATGTGTGTGCTACAAGGTCTTAGTGCACCTAAGATAAACAGGTGCCTGTGCTGGGATGGGATGGGAGGATGATGGAGGTGCCATTTATTCCTCCACGACCACATGCAGTTTCTCCTATGAAGTTACTCCAAAGCGTATATTTTATTATTTAGTTATCTAATAGAGGAAAGGTTACTGCTTACAGTTACCAAACAGAAGAAGTCAGAGACAACATGATTTGATCATCCAAGACACCATTTCCCTTGGCAAAGTGAGTCAGACTAGGCTCTCACAAGTAATGGAATATCTCCGTTTTAAGTGTAGGACTGACTGCAGATTGGGGCCTTAAAAAAACTTCGATTCCTTCAATTTTCCCTGGAGTTATCATGTCAAATGCTTTCCCAAGCCTGAAGGAGAAAATAAAGCTAAATTAATTTTAATCATGCACATTTCTTTTTTTTGTATTCTGTGTGGAATAATAAATAGAATGGGAATAGGACTAATTTCAAGATTTTACTTCATGCCATGCTCCCGAGAATACATTTTTTAGTAAATGTATATATGCTTTAATTTTATTCATATAATAGTTTACCCAGTACAACTGTAGACTTCAATACCTTAAAAAATAATTCTTCTTGCTATAAAAGTATCACATCAAAATTCAGGTCCTGATGAATTTCACACACTTTAGCTTCCTGCAGTTAAGCAATTATTTCCTCCGAAATACTTGCTACTCTCATTTCACAATGAATTTGGTTCATATAAATTGATGAAGACAACAGAATTATAAAATTAGAGTTTATAACATCTTGGTATCAGTTCATTAAAACAATCAATCAACTGAATACTTGGAAGGATCAGAGGTAGACAGGCAAAAACTTGAGGAATCGCATTTTCAACCAGAGTAGACAAATGTCCAAACAATATGAGACAATGTCAAACAAGTAAAAACGATAAACATGATTTAAAATTTTAGAAGGATTCGAGATCACCTTGGGATGAGTGTTCGGACTTTTGGGGGCAAACATATGGAATTTACTCTTAAAAATTTGGGACTTCATAGAATTTTTAATGGAAGTAAGAAACAATGGAAAGAGTCATTTTGGAATTTTAATCAAGAAGGAATCTGTGGAGTGGATTTCTGTAGAGAAGGAAGAGGCAGAGAGAGAAGAGCAAGGACACTCTGCAATTGTCCAAGTGAAGACCAACAGAAAAAATCAAAGATGAAAACATCGATCATCTATTCTCTGCTAACTGTTATGATGAATGTTAGGAGTACAGAGATGAGTGAATCACAACAGTGGAGTGTACCATTTAAGATGGAACAAAGAAAAATAATTGTTATTCAAAATATGAGCTGCTATATTAGAGAATGGTGGATTAAAAAGGAAATGTTACTAAATTGATACTAAGTGATACTAAAACTGGATCTTGAAGGATGAGCAGGAGTTTACCAGGGTCACATGTAGAGGAAGAGATTCTTGGTAGACAGCGGAAAGCAGTCCAAGTACATGGTGTAAAGTAGGAAAAACGAAGGTCATATAAGCCAGCTGGGCTCAGTTTGTGCATACTCTTGTATGGGCATGCTCAGAAATCAGGAGTTATCTTGTAGGTAATGGGGGAAAAAAATCAAAGTATTTTCCTTGCATTTTAGAAATAAAAACTTGGATAATGTGAGAGAGAAATGAGAAACAACAAGAGAAATTATTTAAAAGGCTCCTTGGTGAATTCCAAGGAGACATGATAAGGACATCATTGGTGTCAAGTGCTGCATCCAACAAATATTTCGGATATGTCATATTCGATAACACCCGATCCAATGTGAATAGAAGCCAGTGTGTTGAATGAATGTGAGAGGCAATGTGGTAGAGTGGTCAAGAGGACTGACTTTAGACTCAAATTTTCCAGACTCCTTTTTAAGCTCTGCTATTTCCTAGCTGGAGAAGTCTGGGTGAGTTATTCTATCTCTATGCCTCTGTTTCTTCATCTATACAATGCAGATGATAATGTTCTTTATCCCAAGGAGTTACTGAATTAAATGACAATATATTTGCGCACATTATCTTCATTTAAACAGTGACTGGAACAGAGAAAGACCTCAATCAGTGTTAGCCAGTGGGCAATCTGGCTCCAGTCTATGCTATTAAGTACTATACCATAAAAATAGGACAATGACTGAAAAGAAACGTTCTTTCTGGCAATTAAGATGGCCTTGATTATCTTTTCAGGAGATAAATTTTTAAACTAGCATAAGGGAACGATGGATGGATGAGACACTCCAAAAGAACTGGTAGTACTTGCTAAATCATTACATGTGCTAGGAAAAGATGGAGAACAAAATGTGATTTTTTTCAAGGTTTTGAATGTGGGTCACTAGAAGAATGATTTTATCATTGATATAAATGAGTAAGGCAGAAGGTTTTACACTTAACTCACAAGGTCATTGGAGCCTTAGGCAAGATAATTTATGTAAAGGATTTAGCACACTGACAGTCATGGTGTAAGCATTTAACAGCCATTAGTTATTATCGTAGTCATCATCACTATCTCAGGACCAAATGCTGGATGGCCCTGCAGTCTCATTTCTTCCAATCTTTTAGTTCTTTGGCAGAGTGCTGGACCAGCCAATCTGAGTCAGCACGATGTGGGGGCAGGCTGATATCCACCGGGCTGCAGAGGCCTCCCTTTTCTAACGAGGCAGCGTTTCTGACTCATGCCCTCATGATGATACAGCACATGAAAGGTGCAGGCTCCTCGCTGCTGGAATCTTGGCCATGGTGTCAGCTGAACATCTATGTCCAGACAAAACTAAGAGCTTGGGGGATTGTGTGCACTGTACTATTTCCCTGCTTGTAAGCATCTCCACTTGCCCCTACACACACACATACACACACCCCCCCCCACCCAATCAACTTGTGTTATACCTGCACGCCCTGAAATAACAGGGATTTGATGACAGAGAGGACAGTGAGGTGAAATTTGGTATAGATCTGCACAAGGACTGATAGAAGCATTTCTGTTTGGGAGATGGTTAAAAATTATACCCAACGAGAAAGGCAATATTTACAGGGAATAAGAGGTTACAACCTAGACTCAAGTCAGCAAAAAAATTCAGGATTCGGGATAAAATATCAGAGCACTGGGATGAGTGGAGAGAAAGACTCCTGAGCAGTCAGAGAGGATAGTGCTCCAGGATCTAGGAGGGAACGGGCAGCAGCGTGATATGCCTCGGGCAGCAATAACTCAGCTTCTGAATAGCGGTTCAGCAGTAGGGTTCCAACCTCTGAATGGGTCCCAGAAAGACTGGAAACACTGGAAGAAAAACTGGAAGTACTACTAGAAGACTGGCAGATTATCTGCATCTTTCAGAAAACATCACATGTTAGTAAGTGCTACAGCAAAGATCTAGGCAGAACTTGACTTGTAAAACTAAATCACAGGGAGTAAGGGGCGGGGGGAGTAGTGGCTGGAGAGAAGAATGAGGGCTCAGAAATAACGGCAGGAATTCCCTTATCAGACATAGGGTCCGTGCTTGGGGTACTGTGTCAGAATAAAATAAATCATAAAACTAAGTTATCATTAAAGATTGCTCCATCTACATAGCTACTTTGTGACACAAGGTCACCAAAAGTAAATACTTTCTAAAGAGTGTTATGTGGCTCCCCCCAAATCCTAGAGCTTTTATGAACAAAGAAAAGACACTAAGACGTGTGTGGTCAACATCTCGCAGGACATCCAGAGGAGCCATTCTTTAGTCTAATCTCAAGTCAATTTCAGGTTTCCAACTAGCTCTATCAGAATCTGTAGGATCCCTCTCACAGGAGTCTCATCTCCACAGCAAATTATCATGAATCCTTATCATAACCCAATGTTCCTAAATTCTTCACAAGTGGGATGGCTCAAATTGCTTTAAAATCATCAAAGAAGAAAAGTACTATCTCACAGTCTGAATTTCCTGGTCAAGTTCATTATCCTGGGTAACTCTCATCCTGAGATTAATGGGGGATGTGAGGGTAGGGGACAAGTTTACAATCCATTGACTCTGTGTTCTTTCTGATTATACAGGCAACCAATCTCTGATTGCTCTACGCCAACACTCTTTTTTATTTTTTAACTATTTAAAACAAAATTATATATACTCAATGGCAAAAGTGTCTAAAGTTGATGTGATGGTTGATTTTATGTATCAATTTGATGAGGCCACAGGGTGCCCAGATGTTTAGTTAAACAGTATTCTGGGCATGTATGTGAGGGTGTTTCTGGATGAGATTAACATTTGAATCAGTGTATTGAATAAAACAGATTGATCCCTCTGGTGTGGGTGGGCCTCATCCAATATGAAGGCCAGAACAGAACAAAAAGGCAGAGGAAGGAGAATTCCCTCTCCCCGTCTGACTTTGGAGCCCCAATACTGATCTCCTAAGTTCAGACTCAACCTAAAATATCAACTCTTCTTCATTCTCAAGCCCACCTGCTTTCAGGCCAGATCTTACAGCATCAGCTCTCCTGGCTCTCAAGCCTTCAGACTTGGAGGGGAACTACCCCATGGGCTCTCCTAGGTTTCCACTTGCCAAATGCAGATCTTATGACCTCTCAGCCTCCATAATTGCGAGCCCATTCCTTCTAATAAATCTCTCTTTATATATATGCATCCTATTGGTTATGTTTCTCTGGAACATCCTAATACAGGTGACTTACTATCTCTCTATTATATAAATCTACATTGCTTAATTAATTTATTAATTACTCTATCAGAGAAATTTCAGCCCTTAAACTTATATGACAGATAAAGACGATGGGCCTCTCAGTGAACCTCATCTGGTCCCTTCTGGGAGTTTTTACCTCCATTTTATTCACCTAAGTTTACTAGATTTTATCCTCTCCTTGCAATTTTTAAAAATTATTGTACACACATAGACACAATCATGTTTTATTCATCTTCCCTGAAAAAGGCATAGGATATTTACAAAGGCCCAGAAACCTTATAGAAACTAGAGTGAGTATAGTACCTTAGAGCGTGATTATAAAATAAAATGTCTCCTTTTCTTTCAAAAGAGTAAGTCAATACCTAATATCACAAAACTTTCCCCCAGCCTCTTTTTTTCTTTCATGTTGGAATATAATGCTTCTATTGATGTGAAAATGCACTATCATGCACAGAAGTATAATTAAAGGTAGATTTCCACTCAGCTTGCATGATGATAGTACAGCCACTTTAGGAACTGAAATATAATAAAAAGTCAGCTAGGTGAAGCTACCCAGGAGCACTATACTATTCACTCAGATGCTTTTTATTTGGCACCATGTGGCTCTCACAGCAAGTCTACCTGTGAATTTGGGAGAATAAAATAAGCAAACTGCGTTGTAGCAATGTCCAAGGTTATCTACACTTATATTTATCTGTCTATGCAGAGCTACATCCATCTCACTTTGGCTGTTACTAAATGAGAGGAGAGGTGTTGTCCGAGTATAAACGTAGATTCCTGATTAAAACGAGCTCAGTGCTCTATGAATCAACTTTTCTGATGCCCCATCTTCCCCTAAGAATCCAGAGACGTGTTTTACCTTCATCACATTAAAATGATGAATTTCTGAGTTTTCCTTGAAAATTTTGGATATTTAGAAGTTTATCAAAAAGTAAGGAAATTTAAAAATTAATTTTTAACTACTATTTTGGTAGAAGTATATGTATGTTATTTGGGAATAAAGAGATTCATATCCACCAATTCATTATTAAGAAAGAAAAATAAAACCTATTCTTTGATAGCTAGCAACAGTTTTAAAGGAAAATGCCTTTATATATGAATTTATTGATCTATACTGGGTGGAGGGGAGGGTTTAAAACTACATAGAAGGCATGTACACAGAAGAATTTGTTCAAAATTAGTTATATATATTTTCAGATAAAAGCTCATAGATCCAACCCTCAAATTTCTGCATCAGAATATAAAATGCTCCGTTTGTTATGCAAATGTCATTAAGGAAATTATGCTGGAGCTCATATTTTTAGAACAGACTTTTAAAAAATCTACTACACGTATGTTTCTAACAGAGCAAGGAAACTAGAATTTTTAAGCTGATATAGCTTACTCTATGAAGTTTCCACCCATAATATTGTTAAGCATTCCGCTTTTTAGAAATATCATTCTATTTTTAATCATTTAATAAAAAGTATACCTTTTTGTTGTTTTTTAACAGTAATAAGTTTTTATTGTAGTAAATTTGGATATTATGAAAAATATATTAAAGAGGTTAATCATGAACTGATAATCCATCAATTAGAGATGATTATTATTAGTATTACTCAGATTTTTACTTCATTTTGAACTATTTTCTACTTATATATTTATAATAATACCGAGGTATTATTCTTTACAGACTTTTACAGGTATTTTTATTTACTACATTTTTCACTGGTATTAAATTTTCTTTAAAAAACATAATTTCTCATGACATAATATTCTACATAAAGATGCTCTCTTTAATCATCTCTTCATTTAAAATATTTAGTTTGTTTTCTATTACTTTTTTATTTTATATATATTGTGACAAATACTTCTGTGTGTGTGTTTCTGTAGAATCAGAATGATTTAAATTTAAAAGATCAAAGGAGAGTGACATTTTTAAGACTTCTAATTACTTATGGTTTAAACTTGAATTAAAGAATATAATATGTATTACTAAATAAATTCCAATCACTTTTGCTGTATTGTAAAAATTTGCTTATAGCATATGAAGTAATGACTAGATAAACGTTATTTAACTTTTGAGTTATGGGAATTTATTTTTAAAAGTCTTATAATAACATCAGCAGTTTGAAATCACAGAGCTGAAAATCATTTCTCAATAAACAATTAAAACATAAAAAGAATCGTATTGCAAACTAGACCCTTCTTTCCTTATGTGAAAAAAAAGAAACTCCACGATGCAAGCTATCACTGACTTTTGGAAACTGGAATGACTTAATTCTTTCAAATATCGATGTGCTAACTACCTTTCCAAATATCCATAAAATCGAAAGAAGAGCTATTGTAATTGCTTCGAATATACAGCACCACAAGCAGTCCCAGGGAAATGCATTTATCAAGACTGAACTAGCAACTGGCCAGTATTTACCAGCAAGTTCCCCAGTGAACGAAAAGCCAAGAAAACGTCTACTCCTCCTGCTATGGTCTAAATGTTTCCATCTCCCCAAATTCATGTACTGTTGACCCTTGAGCAATATAGGGTTTAGGCACACTAACCTCCACAACACACAGTCAAAAGTGAACATAAAACTTCTGACTTCCCCAGAGTTAACTACTAATAGCCTACTGCTGACCGGATGCCTTACTGATAACATAAAGTATCAACTAACATATTTTATATGTTATATGTATTGTATACTGTATTCTTATAATAAAGCTAGAGAAAAAATATTATTTAAAAAATCATAAAGAAGAGAAAATACATTTACAGTATTTACTGAAAATAAAATCCACATACAAGTAAACCCACACAGTGAGAGCCCATGTTGTTCAAGGGTCTACTGTGTTGCTATCCTAATGCCTGGTGTGATGGTGTTAGGAGGTGGAGCCTGTGGGAGGTTACTGGGCATGAGGGTGGAGCTTTCCTGAATGGGATTACTGCTTTTATAAAAGAGACTCCACAGAGGTCCCCAGTCCCTTCTATCATGTGAGGACACAGCCACAAGTCCACAATCTACAACCTGGAGAACAGCCTTCAGCAAAGTCTGACCACGCTAGCTAGCAGCACCCTGATCTTGGGCTTCTGGCCCCCAGAACTATGAGAAATAAACGTGTATTATTTATAAGCCACCCAGTCTATGGCATTTTACTACAGTGGCCTGAGAGGACTAAGATACCTTACCTTAACATACCCAAATAGAACTTAAGTTTACAAAGAAACAAAAGTAAAACAAGACCACAAAAAGATTTTCTTTGGAGACAAAGATATTTGCTGAGTGCAGTTTTCTGACACAGTGCAGTTGCTGAAAAGTCATTCTAAAATTAAAGCAATGTCTACAGAAACAAAACAAGAAAGTTTGAATACTTCAGCTGAGCAAACAATTGATTTAGGACCAGTGCAAACTCTGAATGATTGTTCTGAAAGGCTTTGTTTACATGAATAAAAATTGTTTTTAATAGGTGAGAAAGGTCTCATTAATAGAATTACTTTCCTTCTTCTATATATAAATGCTGAATCGCATTTTATGACCTTATTAACAAGGGCAGACCACAAATTTAGAGTATTATTCTAAACATCTGTTTATGATTTAGTGCTTTAAAATTTTTTTGCATTTTGCAAAAAAAACCTTATCTCAAATGGTAGTAGGGTTTTGTTTTGTTTTTTTGACTTTATATCAGACAGTAATACACATGTAATACCTTCTTACTACTATTATAATAATATAAATCTGTTCCTGAAAGATATATTTAGTTTTCCCATACAGAGTCATAAAGTAAATGCCATTAGGCAACTAAAACTTTAAAAAATACCAACTCTTCAATTGAGAGGATAAATCTGTAGGTCAGTGGATCCCAAGTTGTTTTTAGGCCATGAAATCATTTCGTGGACCATAGCAATTTTTTTTTAATGGAAACAAAAAAGAAAACATCAAAATAGGGGAGTACATCTAAAGTAGCAAGATAAGTTTTATTTCATAAAACTTTGTTTTGGTATGTATTGGGTGTGATAGAAACCGTTTTCAAACTGTGTTTTGATTAAAATCATTTGAACCTAGATGACATTACGCTATATGAAAAAAACCAGATACAGAAAGACAAAAACTCTTGTGATCTCATTTATATGCAGACTCTGAAGAGGTCAAATGCATAGAATCAGAGAGTAGAAGGGTGGTTGCCAGGGGTGGAGGTAGGGGAAATGGGGAGATGTTGGTCAAATGGCACTGTCAGTCAGGAGAGGAAAAAGTTCTGGGGATGCTAACATACAATATGGTGATCATAGTTAATAATGCTGTATTGTATACTTGAAATTTGCTAAGAGAGAAGATCTTAAGTGTCCTCCCCCTCTTCCCTCACACACAAGTAACTAGGTGAGGTGATAAATGTCTTAATTAACTTGATTGTGGTAATTATTTCACAATATTTATGTAAACTAAATCGCCATGAAGTAAGTCTAAAAAAATAATATTGTACAACCTAAATATACATAATTTTAATTTGTCAATCATACCTCAAAAAAGCTGGAAAAAACAACTTAAAAAATCCCAAATCATTTTAAAAGCACAGTTCTAGGTCCACCTTCCCTAGGGTTCTGAATATAAAAGTAGAAATAAAAATTATCCTCATAGCGAACAGATGTTATCCATTCAACCTTTCTTGTACCTGTTTTGTCCTTTTACCACTTATTCCACACTAAAGGTAATGCATAAATATGTATTCACCAATCGGTAATGATTATTCTACGCAGAAATAAATATAGTCAAATGTTTTATACAAGTGTTGCAACTTGGAAAATATTTTCATAGAAAGATAACCCACTTTGTAAATTCAAGGTTACTCAGAGTTTGAATTTTACAAGTTGAGTCCACTGTCAATAACTAATGAGATTCTTGAAAATTAATCACAACTTGGAGGGAAATATACAACAAGACAGTGAACGATATATTGAATATTCCGAAATTTACAGGATTTATTTTGAATTCATCACCAAAGAACAATGATGTCCAAGACAGACTAAAAAGGCTTTTGAGCCACCTGAATTATTTTCATCCTGGACCACAGAATTAACTAAAAACAAAACCAAGTTAGAACTGTATATTAATAGACAGTATCTGAGTATCGCCATATTGACATCTGAATGTACTACTTCAGAATTAGTGTGTATGCGTGCGCACACGCACTTGTGTGTATACACACCAAAATATTGTTAGTGGGCATTTTCCTCTTCTAGATTTTCCTTGTATCTTTGACAAGCTATTTCAAAAAAAGAAAAAGGACTGATATTCTTCAAGTTCATACTGCTGATAAGAATAGAGTAGACATAATATAGAACTATCTCCCTCTGTTAAAGCAAACATTAGTGCCCTGGGTTAACTTATCTTCCTAAATTAATTATTTTCTCAGTGGTGCTACTTACACTGTTACTTATACGTTTAACTAAATTTAGTATAAGGCATTAAAATACGAATGAAAATTGTCTTCTACGGACTCTATTTGTAGAATAAATGAATATAGTTGTCACATATTGGATTCCTTTGTTCTTTCTTTCCTTATTTTTTAATAAACAATTTAAATGAGTACATTGAACAACTTTTTTGAATGTATGTGTATTGATTTACTTACTAAATTTCTCAAACTTGAGCAATGATATCTGATACAATCTCAGTTTCTACTACAAGTGTAGAAAAAAAAGGAAATATTCAAAACATTAAGGTATTTTCAATGTAATATATGAGCGAGACTAAAGAAATATTTAGATTTCATATCAGTTTCCCTTTATTTGCACAGATTCTATGTTAAATTGACACAAATAACTAAAGTCTAATTTTATCATATTTAAGCAGATCTATTAAGGTATATTAGTTGTTAAATATTAGCTTCCTTTCTTCTTTATTTTTTAATAAACACATTTTAAATTAGATGAGAGTATCCTGGAGTCCTATATTAGACCACATGAAATTAATAAATGTTTATTGATCATTATGTTTAAGATCCTATTCTTTCCATTATAATGGTTCCAGGAAGTTGGTTTGTTAAGAGATTACCAGGAGGGAGGCCTTGCTACTTACATTTTTATATAGTCATCAGAAAAGAATCATTAATCATAACAGAATTTAGTGAGGAGTTTTTTAACTGTGGTAAATATTTACATGTGTATTTTTTTACGTGTTATTCTGATCTCTCCAGATATTTTCTATTTGCTCTAAATCTCCCCAAGTGAATTTATATTGGAAGTAGTGATAAAATATGATTGATCAAACATTTTGACTAAACATTCAGAGAAAAAGCAAAACTAACAGAGCATAAACAGAAAAAATAAATAGGAAGTTCACGATAGCTTTTGATTTCAGAAACATCTCTGCCAGAATGGTTACTATCTCTTCCTTGAATCCCTTTCAGTAAAAGTCCACACAGCCATGCCATATAGAAACACAAAGCCTATTTTACAAAAGGACACATAACCTTCAGCAAGAAATATTCTGTTAGTGAATACTATTTCAAAGGGCCATAGTGTTGAACTTGACAAACATTCCCAGAGCCCCTCTTCCATTATAGGTGCTGTTTTATATCCTAGAGATAGAAAAGGCATGGCTTCTGCCTTCAAAGAGCTGACAGCAAGCATAGAGGAGAAATGGGATGGACATGAATGATAGGACGTGATATAAACTGTGCTGAAGGTATGCATATGGTATCACGAGTGAACAGAGAATGTTTAGATATCAGAGCCGGCAGTCATGCAGTCCAGGCTTCTGTCATGAACTTCCTCTCTTAGTATTCTGTACATTTGAACAAGGGGCTCAGCAAATATTCATATTCTCTGTCTTCTAATTAGTCCTTTACAAAATAAAAACAACTATTGCAAGGAACGTCTAGAGGAATTTGGTAAAAATTTTACTCTTTATCAGTCCTATAGCACACTCAATTTTTCTTTGCATAGAACATCTCATTTTGCAAGATCAACTTTTTTTGTACCATATTACTCAAAGAATATTCCATAACTGCTAAACTTCTTCAAGTGACAACAATATTACCTAAGCAGCTCAGCTTATCTACCACTGATGTCAAGTTTAAGAATTATCTTACTTAGCCAAGTTGGTCTTCCTTTAGTTGATACATAATATCTTGTATTCACCCTTGTTTATCTGTCTTTTTATTCTGTGACAATTTGCATAAATTTAGCAAGACTGCTTTAAAGTATTACTTAGGCAGTTGAATATGCCTTTAAACCCATAATCAAATTAATACAATCCCATTACTAATAGTAAAAGATATTTGAATGTCCATGAAGTCAAAGGATACCAGATACTATCAGGTTAGCAAAATAAACACTTTGTTTTTAAACATAAGATATTCACCTAGAGAAATATCCATTTCTCTATTAAAAATGAACTAGCACTTATATAAAATAGGAGATCTGGGTGCTCTAAGACAGTCTCAACCAACTTTCCTCCTTGCCCACTCCGTAACCTCTCAGCAAGGCTCCAAGTTTCCATTATCAATTAGCACTCAGGGCAACCAAGAGATAATCCCCAAAGTCTGAATTTAAACATAACCACCAGCATGTAACACCAACAAAACAAAACAAAACAAACATGTGGAACTCACATTAGCAGCTACAGGAGCAAACATCAAATAGATTTCACTGACCTGAGGAAATATCTATTTGGCTCATCTTGGTCTGCGTGATGTTGATATGAACAGCAACTTTGCTTTCAGTGAGGTCAATCTCCACATTGCCCAAATTATCTGCAAAGTGACTGAAGAGCAGGAGACCACTGGGGTTCCAAGTTCTGAACTGAAAACTGACTGAAAACAGGTCTTGGTCCAGCCGTCCAGGCACCTCCAAGTAACTGGTAGCATTGAAAAAGACAGGCACTGTGTAGGGCTCCACACATGAGAAACTCAAATTTCCCTGTGAAACAGAAGGGCAATGTGTGAGGAACATGCAGAATAAAATCAGCATCCATGTAAGATAGTAGACAAAGCTACAGTTCTACAAATTTCAAAACATAGCTTTAGCCTGTGCCAAACTCTCACATGCAGCAGTGTGGCATGGATTCAGTAGTTGGATACGTTTGCATGAATCTATTTGGTGTGTGTACCTAACGAGGTACAGAAGTTGGCCATCAAGTTGAAGAATGTAGTCCATCATGGTATTGACTGCCTGACAGCCTGATGTAATGGGCTGATCCAAGGATGGGCTGTACATCTCTGTAAGTTTGAGTGTGGACCCCTGGACCACTGAACAGCTGCTGCTCCCCAGGGATGATGCATCAGCCAGGGAGGAGATGCCACTGCCTTCTTCTGGATGGCTTATTCCAGTGTTCATTAATATATTAATCTGGTCTCAGTGAGAACTATGGCCATTTGGTTGCAATTTATTAAACTGATATTATGGGGCCAATAATATTGGGTTTTATCACCACACCTAATATATATAATCTTTGGCATCAGCATAATTGTGATTATATCAGATTATTATGTTATTCAATCAAAATTCCATTTAAATTCCTGTGAACTGTGCTTAAATCAAAATGCATTAAAGATTATGGAACAGTGACATAAATGTACAAAATGAAAACAAAATTTGCAAAACTACTCCTTCCCTTTCATACTCCATTCAGATACAATGAATTTTATATTACAGGGTCTAAGTACTTTCTTTTTAAAGATTTGAAAATTCACACTTGCTTCCAAACCTCTTTTATCCCACCATTATATTTTGAGGATTATAATATGATGATATTTTCAACTGCCCCTTCGAATTTTTTTTTTACATAACACCACTTATCTTATCCCTGGATGCATAGTTTTTCCATTTCAGCACATTAACCATTAAATTTAAGGCAGGCTCTCTCTGAATTATATTCAAATTAAATTTTTACTATATCTTCACAGATGATTATTTTTAAATGCTTACTTTCACTGATGAAAACACTGCCTATCCATAATAACTGGGATGTTGTAACGACCACCACACATTTGTGTTGGGGGGATTGTCTCCTAGCAAAATTAAAGGTCCCTCCTGAATAACGGTGCTGACTCTGGAGTCAGTGTGTAACGAGGGAATGGGTGTGCGCACGGAGAGGGCTGCAAAATGAGAGCTGAGTCGATTTCACTGAAATATCAGGACCTGACATCTTTGAAAGCAAATTTCCTACATATTTGCCTTTGAAGAGCTACCTGATAAACATCCTGTTTGGGTCTATTCTGCCTAACATTTTAATCTGTATATGTATGTTTATTTAAAAGTATATTCTATGCCTGCTCATTTTATTTTAAGAAATATAGTAGTTTATGCTTTACTCAGTACCTTTGCTGTTCAAGTAAAACAGCACCAATTATAGATGCAATGTTCTGAGATAGATATAGTAGTTGAGTCTGGTTGACATATTCTCAAGGAGTTTCAAAGATTGTATTTCAAGCCACTTGTTCAGATTAGGAAAGTAATTTAGATGACTGCAATACATTTCACATTAAAGTTGATTTTGGAATGAATCTCCATAGAGCAATTCTTCATAGTTTTGGGTACCTAATGGACACATCTCAGAACCAACTGGGAGATTTGGGTAGAAATATCACATTACCTCTTCTTAAAGTTGCAAATAATGGAAAGACTATTATGATGATTTGGATTCTGTACCTTTCTATTTTAAGCAACAATTTCTGAGAGAACAGAAGGACCCCAGTGCCATTTTATACAATGCTCAAAATAGCATATGTATTAATACTGCTCTAGATAAGAACACAGTATGGAAGGAGACCATGACCTTGGGGGGTCTGTCTGCCACTCATATTCAGTTACCCTGCAAAGTTATTTCTCCTGGTTAAATCTCAGTTTTCCCACCTACGAAATGTAACATGCCTAGCACGGTGCCTACTGCCTATAAATGGAGCTATCACTATTTTTCTCTATAGTCAATATGCTTTATGAAATAACTTCATCAAAGTTAAATTTTTAGCTCTTAGTATAACTTTATAACTTTTAGAAAAATAATTATTAAAGAAAAAATTTACATTGCCCAACCTAAATGAATCCTGTTTATTCATAGGGGATTTCCATTTGTCCACTCATTTTATGAAAACTCTAGGCTCAAATAAACGTGGGGCAATGAGACCATCAGACCTCATTTAGAGCACAATACCTGCACTCATTATATTACCTACTTCCAGTGGCTCTCAACTGTATGGATCTGGAATCCCAGACTCTCTTAAACAATGTTCTGGGCTGAAGTAGACCCTGTTCTTGAAGAATGACGGGGAATACACACACTAGATTTTTAAGTTGATACCTTTTAGTGATCCTAAGCAGTGTCATAGAGAGGCAGGTGTGCTAGAGCATTCTCTGATTTTTGCTCTCCTGCTTGAAACAGTTAAACCTGGAAATGTCCACGCCAGAGCCAGAAGACCACTGTGAGCTTCTGTCACAGCTTTCACCATCCAGTGGTAATCAATCATTATTTAATGGTATAATGTTTAGTATGTTTAGAGCCTTGGAAAAAAGTGCACTTATTAATATACTTGGATTAATTCTCTTTGGAAATATGGAAGTGAATATAATAAAGTTTCTGGTTTTCACACTTTTAAAATATGGAATTAAGTCATAAACAAGAAGTAGAGGGCCATAAATGATGAGACATTTAGAAACATGATGCTGTCAATTTAAGGGCTGCAGAACTGCTGGGGTGAAGCCTATCTCATGGGGAGCCCAGATACACTGGTGCTAAAGTTCTATGCTGCATTTGAATAAAACTCGATGCCTGTTTCAGGCTAACTGAACTCAAAAAACGGTGTCTATTCTGAATCTATCTGGTACCTATGCGTTTAGTAACTCTAAAGTCAGTTTTACACTGTCGAGTCCAACATAAGCATGATGAAAAATGCTATGATGTTGTTGTTCAACTGTCCATAGAAAACACAAATTTTTTGATCTTTCTAGGAACCAACATTTTGGGGGTGACAAATCTTACCACATTTGAGGGCTCCAGTTTCTTCCTTCTTGCAAGATCAGTTATGTTGTTGCCATTGTAGTTAATGCTTTCCATGCAGCCTTTGAAATTCTTTCTACTGCTGGAACTCGGCTTACCAGAGAAAGGTATGCCTCCAAAGGTTATCTTTAAGAAAAAAGATAAAATATGCACATTCAAACTGTATTCGACTTAAAAAAAAATAACAACATTCACAATAAATTAGACAAAACTAATAATACAGCCAGTCAGTTATCTTTAATTCGACCAATATACACATTTTTTCTGTCTCCAAAATCTGTTACATATTAAATTATGTTGCTATTAAAGTGCATAATAGTATCATTAATTTTAACAATTATAACCTTAACAAGAAAATAGTAACAATCCCTTGCATTTTTGCTATCTGAAAGGCATTTTATAAATTCTCTGAGACTATTTTAAAAGATTTTTATACAGCAAACATTTTATTAATATTAAAAATACATTTTTATGTTTATCATTCAAAGACATACTATCAATAAATGCTTCTAGTCATCATGAGATAATCAGCACTAATATATAAGTTGATAAAACTGTAGCCAAAAGCAGAGAATATTGTATTTATCCTATTTAGACTTACTATAGTAAAAAATTCATTAGGCTTATGGTGAATACAGAAATTCATTCAAAAAGTTGCATTACTATATTGCTTAGGAACATCTTAGAACTTGGGGGCTATAATTTGAGAAGTATAGGCTTAAAGATATTATAGGTCTTCTAAATCCTAAGGAATAAAGTTAATGCTCCTTCCTGCGCTTCTCTATTATCTCCTGTAAAAAGAAAGTATGTATTTTTCTATAAATCTTTAGTAAAATTATAGTACTGTAATATTTTCAAACAATACAAAATTATGCTTATTTATGCACTGCCAATGACAACTACTGCTAATAATGAATTAATAAATGAATCTACTAATCATAGCTGTACTATCAAGATATATAATCTAGATGTTATATGTTTTAATTATCAAAGTTATGATTAATTTTTCTTACAAAGTTTTGAAAATGAAGCAATAGTTAAGATAGTTTTAAATGTCAAGACTTTGTATTTAAAACATAAGGCAAAGGTCTTTGAGTTCTAAGAGGCCATTAGAAAGTTATTTTGTTATTTAGTGTCATGGCATTTTAAATTCTTAATTAGTTTTAGGGGAAAAAGCACAAACTAACATGGTTTATGAGACAAAATAGAAAAATAACCAAAGATTTCACTTAAAATAAAAAAAATAATGGTTAGATGTATATCATTTACCAGAAAGTGTATATATAGGAAGAAAAGAGGAAAACTGAAGATATATGAAGAATTAAGAAACACAAAAGAAATACTAGAGAGTAATCAAATGATGGAATTATTGAAAATATATTTTCAATTGGCACTGAACTGGACTTATTAGGTAGATATAAGTGTACCTAATACCAAGGGTAAGAATTATTGATACTTAAGCGGAGTGTTGTTTCCTATCCATCATTTATTTATCCATTTCTTCCCAGTTGACAGTAATAAGACCGTCTATGTTTAATGATGTGCACCATCATATTTCGAATGATATTACTAAATACTATTTTAAGTGCTGTTTTATTCCTTCTCTGTGTGCAGAGTTTCTTTATTTGGGGACTTTTATTTTCCTTTAGGAGGATGATTCAAATGCTCCTTGTGTTCCTCTGCTTTCAGCAACCTGTGGCACATGTCCTATCTTGTGGAAGGTGCCCTGGTGAAGCATCGCAGGCTCAATTAACCAGATTCCTTAAATTAAGAGATGTGGGTTCAAATCCCAGTTCCCAATGTAACTAATCATATGATGTTAGGTGCTCTCTTCTTTCTGGTTACATATTCTCATTAGTAAAATGAAGTGGCTGGACCACAAAACAACTTCTAATATTATAATAATTATTCTGATAATAAAAACATATTGCAGTTGCTAGATTAATAATCAGACTCATATGATCAACTTATTAATGATACTGTCATTCAATGACAATCTTGATTCTGAAATATAACTGCATTAACTATTTTGTTAGCTACCAAGAGTTTACAAAGTTTGGCAAAGACTACTAGATACCTCTAGTATTTTTCCTACCTTCTTTAGGGGGGGGAAATGCTTTTCAGCTGTGCACACTGCTCCCCAGCCAATATATGGCATTTACCAACCTCTCTGAAGCAACTTTTGGTCTGATTAGATTTAAATGAAAGAGCTGTGTGTGACTCCAAAAATTATAACTAAAGGCGAGGGAAGAGGACAACCTCTTTCACTGTCTCTTCCTTCCCACTGGCTGCAACGCAAGGTGGAATGGAAGTAGCTATCTTAGCACAATCTGCAGTGAAAATGGAGTAGCAGCAAGAGAAAAGCAGACCAGGATCTTGATGACCATGATGCTGTAATTCGAGCGCAGAGTTACCTGCCTAGGGGTTCTTTTTATATGAAAGAGAATAAACATGAGCTTGTTATATGCAGTCTAATTAATTGCAACTGATACACACACATATGTATAGTAACTTCTATTACTTCCTGTTGCCTCCTTACATACCCCTGTAAGAAATGTGCTATTATATTCATTTTAAAGAAGGGGGGATATGATTTTTCCACTGTCACACAACTAGTAAGGGGCAAAAAGGGACTCAAACCCAGGTTTTTCACTCCAGTTTGAGGTCATGCAGTTGATTCTCTCCAAAATCTTAACCAGTTTCTCTCTACAATTCTTGCCAGGTCCTACAGTGGACAAAGGGGTCCATTCCTCCAGTTTCTGAGCTGAGCTGTATGGCAAAGGCAAGGGATACTATCCAAAGTGAATGCGCCCTGGAATTTAGCTGAAGAGAAGAGAGAAGCCCTGCCAAACACTAGTCTACTGTCCTGCTCTATAATTTCATTGGCTAAGAAATAAAAGAATGAAGCCAAGTGCACCTTCGTATCACTGCACTCTTCTCTGGTCACCACGTAGCCCCAGCCTGATGGCAAATGGTGATCGGCTCTCTCTGTGGTGTAACTGGGCTACAGAGAGGTGAGTGAGGTGAACTGGTAAACCCAAGCCCTTCTTCCACAAAACATTCTCACATCAGTTAGGTCAAAGAAGCAAATTTGTTTCTGTTGTTTCTTTCATGATATACATCTGTAGAAATGGTAATAGGTGTTCTTTATTTACCGCCAGCAGTGGCGTGCAGAATCCTGGTCATACTGGCTCATGAGAACTGATTGTTAAACAGAGCCATTGTTAAAAATCAAATTATATAAGCTTTAAATTAAACAAATTTTATTAAACAGAAAATTAGTAACTACTCAGAACTCATCTCTACATTTTACTATCATGTATGCCCTTAAAGTTATTTACAGTTATTATGTCCCTATGATAGAAATACTGTATATTGGTGTAGTGTAATAAATATATTTGGTCTTTGTCCTCAGTTTCTGGCACAGAGCTCTTAAAATCCTTGGATTTCCTGAGTGACGGGAGTGTCTTTTGTTATTCATAACTGGCTCCTTTTAAGGTTTGTGTGTATTTACTGTGTGGATGAGTCAAGGAGATAAGTGCAAAAACAGTGAGACAGACTCTAGCAGAGTCTCTAACTTACTTTAAACGAGTAGGCAAAGTGAGGCCCTTCGTATGAAGATAAACATGTACACACATAAAGGAAGCCCAACCACTTTCACTGCAGTTCATGCCAATAACTGCAGTATCCTGGAGGAAAGTAATATATAATCAGCAGTACTATAAAGAGAAATAAGTTGATTCTTTCTCAGTGAATTGACATTTCTTCCTAGTGTCTTTCTCTAACAGAAATGTCCCAGGCAGTGTGGTCTACAGATGAGGTTCTCAAACATGGTATTGTATACAGATGGGCTTCGAAGTGTCCATGAACTGCTGACCCTGGATGGAAAGGGTTCTGTGTGCATGAATATTCACAGACATGTCATCGCAAACGCAGTGGGGCCTATGACCCTACATTTTCAATTCTATTCTTTGAAAACTGGAATTGTGTTTGCCCACTGCTAATGTTCGAGGATTTCTCACCTCTTCTGTGATACTTCAAAGTTTATTAATGCAGAATGAATAATTCATCTTTAAGTTCTCTCATAAAGTGGGAAATAAGTCACATAAGCCAAGAATAATATTAATTTAGAGAAGACAGAAATTTCTGGGATTTTCACATTCTTTCCTTTTTGGCAATCATTTTTGCTTAAAATAAATCTTTTTTGGAGGGGTAATTATTTCCTGATAACAATTTTTTTAATGTTAATAAAGTATCTATACCAGCATTTATATAGCATATTCTATTCTAAATTCCTATTTAGGGCAAATCAAAACCACAATGAGATACCATCTCACACCTGTTAGAATGGCTATAATCAACAGGACAAGTAATAACAAATGTTGGAGAGGATGTGGAGAAATAGGAACCCTCGTACACTGCTGGTGGGAATATAAATTGGTGCGGCCACTATGGAAAGCGGTATGGAGGTTCCTCAAAAACTAAGAATTGATCTACCATATGATCCAGCAATCCCTCTACTGAGTATTTACCCTAAAGACTTGAAAACTCATATTCGAAAGGATATTTTCACACCAATGTTCACAGCAGCATTATTCACGGTGGCCAGAACATGGAAACAACCAAAGAGTCCTACGATAGATGACTGGCTAAAGACACTGTGGTACATATACACAATGGAATATTATTACTCAGTCATAAGAAAAGATGAAATACTGCCATTTGCAACACCATGGATGAACCTTGAGATAATCATACTAAGCGAAATAAGCCAGACAGAAAAGGTTGAAAAGCACATATGTGGGATATAAACCTAAAAGCAATAAATGAACAAGACAAACAAACAGAGATTCACGGACATGGACAATGGACTAGTGGTTACCAGAAGGGAGGGAGGAGGGGGAAAATTAAAAAAATAAAATGTTAAAAACAAATAAATTCCTATTTAGGAATATATGTAATATATACCTATTACAGAAAATTTAGAAACTATTTAAACATATAAATAAAATAGAAAACAGTCATAAATCCCTTTTCACTTATTATTTTACGATGAGTATATTCCACATTCCTAAAACACACACACACACACACACACACACACATATATATATATGTGTATAGATAGATATAGATATGGATAATCTACGTGTATGTATATGTAAGTATCTACAATTTCAATACTGGGAGCCAAGCAACACTGAGGTGGCACAACAAACTCAAAAAGGTATACTTTACATTTTAAAAAGGAACACAGTAATACTTGGTATCTTTTGGACACTGTGTTTAACACTAGCTTGAGTTAGTTCACCATTCCAAGATCCTGCTCCATTGCTTTTGATGATGTCCTGTCTTTGTGAATTTCGAAAAAAAAAGTGTCAAATGAAAGTAAAGTGGGACAGAAAATGAGGATAGCAGTGTCAGATCTGATTCCAACATCTGAGATGTTGTTCAATGGAGGTGCACACATCTCATTATTAAATAACTTGTTATTTTAAGAATAAAATAAAACCATCTCTTCTTTTATGTGTATTTTTTCAAATGGCCACCTAGCTGTCATGGCATAAACATTTATTAAGTTGTTTGGTTCTAATTATTACAGAATGGTCTAGGACAGCTGTGGAAAATTAGTAATACATCAAGGGTTCCATGTATTAAGAAAGTTTGGAAACCTCTGGCTAAGTAATATTTCATCCTGTTATTTTACTGCTATGCTCTTCTTGTTCATTTAGTCATCCCTTCTCTTAGTATATATTATTCTGTGATAAATATCTTCTCAAAGAACTCTTATTCCTAAATATGATTAACATTTTTATGGACATTTTTAGATTGAAGCACTCTCCATATAATTTATTAAAAAACCTGATATGCCTCCCAGTATATTATGAGAATATGTAGTTTTTGCTGGACCAATATGATCATTGATAATTTCTAAATCTTTGATCACCTGGAAGGTAAAAAATGCCCATTTACAGAAAATTTCTTTAAAATATTCTATATTTTACTTTATCTCTTTTATGACAATTATATCTGAAAAAATAGAACTTGTCAAAAGAACCATCTTTGGTCACAAATTTATAAATGGCTTAATATAAATGAGAACTCAGGCTTTCTTATTCAATATTTTGTAATAAATATGAGGCAACCCTATGTATATACACTGTACATTATCAAGAACAGGTAGTTAATATTATAACTAATTACCAATGGAAAGATTATGACTTAAATTTATTCTGGACTTGTTAAACGGTCCTGATAACATGATAAATGGTCCCTTTCTTCAAACTGTTATTTTGTTACTAAGATCTTTAAAATATTTCAAAAATTTATTATTAAAAATTCAGAAATGAATAAAATGACATATTAATAAATTTGGTTTTGAAGTCGTAAGTTAATTTTTCCTTGGAGAACAGAATGAAAATGGTGTAGGAAGGCACATAATTAACAACAATACAAGCAGGAGACTGAGGCAGCCACTCAGCGTTTAGCACAGTTCACATGTGCTCAGGTTCACCTCATAGTCCAGGTCCAGGTAGTCGAACTCGCCGTTGGTGCGGAAGTGCTGCATGCTCCTGTCCAGGGTGAGATTAATGCTCCGGCCCTGGCGCTCAATGACCACAGAGTGCCAGTGGTGGTCATCCAGCAGACTTCCCATCATCACAGATGTGTGGCCATATATGGGGCCAAGCTGGTTGCTTCCTGAGTCATGGAAGTGGAAAAGAAACAAGCGATGACACCACGGCTGTGTACTAAGCCTTTTATTTACAGCACTATGGGCTGACGCTCTGTCTACTGAAGTTGCCATAGGAAATCCAGCGTGTAACTACCCTTAAAAAGTTTTATGTTCAAAGGACGTAAAAGCTACTCAAGATGAAAACAGTCTGCTCCCTTAAAACTAATGAGCTATTAAAAAAACTGGTAGGTTCCTTAAAAAGACGGTGTCCCCTGGGCTCTGGGTTCGGATGCTGGCTCCACCATCACTTGCTCTGTGATCCTAAGTAAGTTGACAACTTCTCTGGGCCTCTGTTTCTTCATATGCAAAAAGTGGGGTGGAAATAATACTTGCTTTACAAGGTTGCCATGGGGATTATGGCATAGTCAATGCAAAGAATTTAGAATTTAATACACCTCCTGGCATATAGTGAACAGACGTTAAATGTTACCTGTTAATCTTTTATTGTCGTTGGTGTTATTATTTTTTGGTCAAGAAAACACAGTATGACAATTTTTAGTTATCTCTGACTCCAAATGCCATTGTCTTAAGTACAGTGTAATATTTAATGGTATGGAAAATTTACCTAAGTTCTACTTTAGAAACCTGCAGAAGTATACGTGTAGCATTAATCTAGTTCTGAAATGAGTTCTCCATAGCAATAAGACTATAAATAAGAGTAAAAGGCTGTGAGAATCCAAAATGTTTACTAAGGTCATCTCTGGGTGCTGTCTATATATTGTATATCATTTTGTATTTTGTCTAATGAAGGACTGCTTTTCATAGTCAGGCAAAAATAAATGCTATACAAATATATCATTTCAGCATAAATAAGAAAAACATATGATTGACTAAACAATTAAATTATTTCCTTTTCCCTGCACATTTAAGATGTTAATGATGCTTTTACCTGACATTTTTTATGGGTTTCCTAGATCAAATTTTCTTTCCATTTGTTGATGAAATCAAGTGTGGATGTGTGATCATAACTGTGTATGTATGTGGGGGCGGGGAAGAAAGAGTAAATCTGAGTGAGTGAAAGGCTACACTTAGTTTTATTTAAATATTCAGACTAGAAGGCTAAGCACAGCTACATATGCCTGATATTTAGGTAATGGCATGAAAGAGTGACGATGAATGAGTGACCATTTCCATGGCTGTCATAGTGCTAGTCAGTCAATAAAAATCTGTAAGATAGGTATTTTCCAGTGAAATGGTAATGATTTTTTTGTGAGGTCATACGATCAGTTACTTGTTTCAGAGCAGTAATGTAATATTACACCTTTGTAAAACAACGTGACTTTTGAAAGCTGACTATGTTTCACTTTTCAAAAAAAAGGAGAAAGGTTTGAAAAACAAATTTTTTTAGATATAATCCAATTGCTCTGAGTGTATATGTGCGTGTGCAAGTGTGTGTATGTTTTCTTATAAAGAATTTACATTTTGTTTTCTGGTTTACCTCCTTCTCTCCTTCTTACCTCCTATTGAACCTAGTTTCAAAAATTATTTAGGGCTCTTTTCCTCACCAGTAACAAATATGTGTTCAATATTGAGTAGAGAATATTATGAAGAATTAATATATAAAAATTAACCACTATCCCCGCCATTAAAAAGTGTGGTCTATTTCCTTGCAGACTTTTTTTTTTCATATTACATATATATTATTCCACTGAGAGTAAATCAATAATAACTTCTATGTGGCCAAATAGTAACCTGTCTTTTTGGTTTTCTTATGTGACATTCTAAGTGAATTCAACACAGCAGATACCTCTTTTGTTTCCCTCCTCCCGGTGATATCATATTCATTCTTCCTCCTTTTTGCTGTCCACTTCTCGGTCTCCAATTAGCACCTTCTCTTGTCAATCTCATAACATGCGACTCCCTTACTGAAATCTCAACTTTGATGCCTAATGGCAATTAAAATGCACCCTTATCCAAACAGATCTCTGTATTTCCTCTACTGGAGGAAATTAACGATCCTGTATTAGAAGAAACTGTAGAAAAAATGGTTTTCTCTATTTTTGAAAATGATACTAATGTCCATTGGAGCTCAAGTCATACCCCAGAAATGATCTTTTATTCTCTTCCCTTCTTATTAAATATTCAATTAGTTGCCACTAAAATCATCTCCTAAGTGGACCAATTTCTCAGCATCTCCACTGGCAGCCACCTTCTGCAGTCCAGGGCCAGCTCTCACATGCACTATGCAGAAGTCTACCTTTGACTCTCACGTTGACAGAAGCATTTTCTCTTACAGACGAATGAGTAAACTCCTAAAAATAAGACCGCAATGCCAGTTTAAAGCTTACCAAAAGCTTTCTATTCTTAAAAAAGCAATATCTAAACTCTTTACCATGCCCTACAAGATCTCAGAGGTTCTGAACAATCCCTAACTTGTGATTTTCACCTGCTCTCTCCTTACTCACAGCATCTATCCATACCAGCTTCCTTCCTGCTTCTTACGCATGCCAGGGCTTTGCCTCTAGTGATTTCTTCCTTTGAAATGCTCTCCTTCCTGATATTTTCATGGCTAGTTTTTGTCATCTCTCAGATCTCAGCTTGAACATCTCCTCAGACTTTCCTCAGTACGTATTCTAATGTTGACCCCTCTTGCCTCTGCACTATAGTATTAGCTTATTTAACCGATTTCATACTAAAGCTGACCCTTGAACAACATGAGTTTGACCTGTGTGGGTCCACTTATAATAATGCAGTTTTATTTTTCCAATAAATGCAGCCAGGTATTCATACCTGCGGACTCAACCAAACATGGATGAAAAACAAATTTTTGCATTCCCAACCTAGGATTCTCAACCTTGGATCAAAAACAGTATTTTTGATTCATGGTTGATTAAAACCACAGATGTAAAAAGTCAAAGGTAGAGTCAAGTTATATGTGGGTTTCTGACTGTGGAAGCAGCGGTTGGCACCCCTAACTGCTATGCTGTTTTCAATGGTCACCTGTACTTATCATTATTTGAGTCGTTTTTCTGATTTAGTTGTTTTAAAATAATAATAGATAATATAATGTCTGACTCTTCCACTAGGTCATAAAATTCGTGAACTCAACGACTTTATGTTTTCAGTGCTATATCCAGGATGCTAGTATACACCTTGCACAGTACAGGTGTTTAATAAATACTTTTTGGATGAATAAGTATATCAAGATATACCAACCACTATTGATTAAAAATAAACTGATAACAATGTGAGCTTTTTTATAATTTACATTTTAAGGATTAAACAACAGTAGCATTTCACTAATGGGAATATTAATAAATAGAAAGAATGACATCAAAAGTCAGAAATACCTAGGTTTAAACTGAAGACCAGCTTGGCTTTTTTCAGTTCCAAAGTAATGTAATCCCCCTGCTGTCCTTCTCCGTGCAAGATCACGCCTTCACTTTCAGTGGTTTTAAATTTCAAGGCAATGACATCTTTCAGTGTTTTCATCTTCTTGTTTCTGAATCTATATGGTAACACAACATGGCCATCAAAGTTGATAACATCAGCCCCTAAAACAAGAAATAAATAACATTACAGTTCAGTTATTTCATGTTTTCATCCAGTGTGAACTATATCAACTTCCGACTGGTGTTTCCCCAGAATAAATGAGAAATAAGTGTTTCTTTCTGAGAAATCTGGAGTCTTGGGTTCTTGTTCTATTTCTTTTCTTGGTTTATTGTGTTTCCTAAAGTGAACTGTGTGCAAAGCAGTCATAAAAACTGGTCATAGAAACCTCTATCAATATTAAACCTTACTTCAATTATAATACTAACAACATGAATTCCATCAATAATTTATAGACTTCAAATTTAATTTGGCAGTCTAGTTTACTTGAAAAGAGCAAAAATTTTAATCCCTGAGGTACTGTGAGATCTTACTGTTTTCCTTTTTAAATGAGGCTAGTTTTATGATTTTTAAATAACATTTTACCCACAAATTAGCTTTTCTTTGACAGAAGAATGAAAGCACTTGCAATGTAGGGTTTGATAGCATACTCATTTTCTGATGGTTTTTATATTCTGCTACATTTTCAGTAAGCTTTATGGTAATACTCAGAATTTATAGCTAATTAAATTTTAAGGAGCTTCTATTTGTACCTGGGCCTCAGGTCTATCTGAAATTCCAACTTGATTTTAGGATATATCATTGAAGACATGAAATTATATAAACTTTTTAGAAGTAAGAACAATTTTGTTACCGTCCTCAGAAATAGATGATGGTGGGGATGTGTTTCATAACTGCTTCTTATTCACACCAATAATGGAAAATGATATGCTCTTATTTATTAAATCCTACTGGTTAGTGGGTTACCAATTCATGGAATGGTCAAAGATGAGTTATAATCAGCTTCTATTTGTACTCAGATCAAGTTATCATAATTAAATCCTCGTCATTAAAAGTGTTTTTAAAAATCCATTTCCTTTAGCTTTTGATTTGAAATCATAGAAAACTGAGTCAAACTGGATAGCTTTAATTAATTTGGAATGACAAGACTGGATGAAGCCTGCCTCTCAGTTTGGGGCAAGGTCCTGCTAAAAGAACTCCACAGGGAAATACTGGAGAAAAATAATAGCAAGTCTAAAGCTTGAAAGAGAAATATTTTCTCACTTCCTGTCCTAGCTCTGGCACTTATTTACTCCAGTCACCACAGGAAATACTTTGGTTCCCCCATAACAAGAGGACGCAGCCCCATGGTGGCTTCAGCTGTGGTCCATACTTCTTCAGCTACATTCACTCTTTGTGCATGACTTGCCATTATGAGTTTTGCTCTTATCTAATTCTATGAAATGACTCATGAACACACTTATTTTAAACATTACTTAAAAGCAATGTTTAAAGTTCTTCCTTCAAATCCTTGATAAATTTTGACTCCTTTAAAAATATTTATCCCATTATCCCAAATATTCATATTTTTAAACAACAGTGGAATTCTTGCATTCTAAAAAGCTCAGAGAGAAAATACAACTTTGAAGTTTAAATTCTAAGAGCCAGTTCTTTACTGTCCATAAAAAGACTTTCTTAATCAACAGAATTCTGTTCTCTGAGACTATGAATCATAGAGGTTTATTTTACTATGGGGGAAAATCAGCCATTAAATTTTGGTTTCTGCTAACACTGCAAAGCCAATTAGACTAGCTTAATCAACTATACTGTCACAGCTGAATTCCAATTGCAATATCTTTATCATCTGTGATGAGATAAAAGAGAAAAAAGTGGAATCTGATTATCAGATTCCAGGTTGAATTTATAATCCAGCGGTTGGAAGAAATTACTTTTTATCTTAAAAAGTGTATAAATGAAAGTCAAAAGGAAGGAATAAATTCTGAACTCTAGGAAATAAATTTGTAGTCAATTTCGTTATAGTGACAGTTGAATAATAGACACATCATTGTTTTACATACATTCAATATATATTAATTGACATAAAATGTTCCCCATTCATCTCTCAGGAGGTGAATGTTCCCTAGCTCAGATAAAAGGAAGAATTCATCCCTCCTATTAGCTTCTCCTAAATCAAAATCTACATTTGCTTTCTGGTGCAGAATAGTGACTTATACAAATGTTGATTCTTTTCTTCCTTGTATTTAGGGCAAAGGAAAAAGTGACAGAAAGGACAGGAATAGTTCATTTCTTCAGACAGTCCTAGGATATTGACAAAAACATGAAGGAACACTGGTCATATGGACCAAGCCTCATCCTACAAATGGTCAGTGGTCAATGGTCAGTTGAGAAACTGATAAAATGCTTTGCAAGCCAGATCTCTCACATTATGAAATCAAAGGTGTTCTTCTCTGAACGGGTTAAATGCTTCTCTGAACATCTGTTTATTGTAGGTTAAACCACAATATTAGCATAATCTATAACATGTAATGTATACATAAACTCATGCCATAAACTTTTAAGAGTCTTGGATATTATGAAATCCAGAATTTGTTCTATTTCCTACAAAAATACATTAAATTTTACTTCGCCTCTAATAATATGTTGTGGTTATTTTGGGACAAGCCACCTTTTATCCCCCATTACCCTGATTGCTTATCACTCCCTAGAATTAAGTTTTCTTTGCAGTGATTAAATATGTATGGTTGAACTGTTTAAGCAATCTGAACAACAATAATGGCTAGTCAAAAAGTGAATGCAAAATCACAGTACTTCCACAATTTTGTTTCTAACAATAACTCAGAGAGCTGGTAATGTGCCCAATTCATCAAATCATTATGATAGAAAAGGCTTTAAAAAAATTCACAGTTACTTAGTCTACTTTCTGAACTTGGATATTTTGGAGTTTTTATAGCTAAAGATTTTAATATTTGAAAAAATACCTTTGCTATATATATTTTTTACTAAAAATGAAATATATGCTTACTGTTGAAAGGAAATTAAACAATACAGTAGTATAGAATGTGAATCCCAAGCACAAGAAATCACCAGTGTTAATGAGTAATAGCTTGGTGCATATTCTTTTAGATTTTATGCATTAACTTATCTATCTAATGTATGGAATAATCCATAATTATATATATGTATGTACATGTGCGTGTATATATATATATATATGTACATACATATATGTTAGAAATAGAGAGAGAGTGGAGGATATCGTTTCATTTCGTTATGTTTCAAAATGTACAATGAAAGCTTGAGTTTTAGGTAATAATAATGTGCAGAAATTGTATATTTTAGCTACTTAATATGTTTTATTGACTTTCATGCACCGAGGTACTTATATAAAGTAATTATATATGTATATATATAATTTGAAACTGCAATATCTCCTATTTATTTGAAAAACATAGAAAACGTATTTGAATAAGCACCCCGAAGTAAACAAATGAGCACTTAGGAATGACTTTTGATCTCCTGTGTGCTCATAAGTGTTTCACTTTCTTGTAGAAGATCTGAGAATAATGGGAAGGCTTAAAGAGTAAAATTAAAAGAACATACTTCTATGTTCCTAAAATAACCACTGATAATGCACATTTCGGATTATTTTAATTTTCAGTACAGAATGTGTATGTATGTAAATAGATACACATAGGAATCATATGCTATAGGGTTTTGTGTTTGGTTTGGGTTGCTATACGTTCATATTTTTTTCAAATTAGAATTTTTAAAAAAATTTTTTACCCATTATATTTTCTACAATATTTGTTAAAGCGTTCAATGATTTGCACTCAAATCTAAGAGGCAACCAAGTTTAACACAAAGAATTGATCCGAGGTCTTTGTACTGAACGCCATGAAAAGTCTCTTGCTTCAGAGAAATAAAAATGAAAATGAAGCAAACAAACAAGCAAAAAACCCATAAGTTCCCTCGGCTTCGGAATCTCAAAAGAAAGGAACATCGACAGTAAAATTGTTGGTGTTAACATATCACAGAAAAAAGATTTTGTGCAAATATTAAAATTAATACCCAGGACTTCTGTATACATGACTTTTACTACAAACAATAAAATATACATTATATCTCAACTATAAACCTTTCATGTTGAAAGAGTCTCTCACATGAGTTGCTTTAATATTACGAGGCATAAAAGTTTAAGACACAGTAGAAACAAACTCTAGTGATCACAGACATACTCTTTTAGTTAATGTAAAAAAAGGACAATTCATAATTACAGAGAGAGTGTCCTAGCCGTGGGTATTAGGAGATAAGCTGACTTTCCAGACCAAAAGGCACTCGCTGCTAGAGAGGAAACGAACTCTGAACCCGACCAGCCAGGTTGTGCCCGTTCCCTGGTCACCCACTGTCTAACTTAGGACAAAGCCCAAGGACAAAGGTAACACCAAGCAGAAAACGTTCCCTCCCTTTAAACCCGCCACTCACACTGCTTGTTCTGGCCGCTCCCACCACTGCATTGGTCAAGTGCGTGGAAGGAGTTCAGTTCCAGTCCGGAGCTGTCATCGCCCCGTGCAAAGCTGCCATGTGGATAATCCAGGCTTAGTACATTATTCCTGAGAGCCACTTACCACATACCCTCATGAGATGACCATGACTGTACACCTTCAGACTAGTCAGGATTTTGATTAGCTAAAAATATGCTGTCATTTGCATGTCTAATTTCTTTAATAAGAATTTATTTTTGCAATTTTCTTTTCAATAAACTTCGTTTGGGAATAATTTTAGAGAGAAGTTGCAAAAAATAGAATGGAGAGTTCCCATGTACCCTTCACCCAGAATCCTCTAATATTAACATTTTATATAAGCGGGTACATTTGTCAAATCTAAGACATTAACTTTGGTATAATGCTATTCACGGAAATACAGACAATCTTTGGATTTTACCCACTTTCACAAATGTCTTCCCCCAACCATTCCAGGATCCCATCAAGGATCTCACATTGCATTTAGTCATGTTTCCTTAGCCTCCTCCAATCTGAGACATCTTCTCAGTCTTTCTTTGTCTTTCATAATTTTGACTCTTTAGAAGAGTACCAGTCAGGCATTTTGTAGATTTTCCCTCGTTTTGAGTTGGTTCGAAGTGTTTTTAGGACTAGACTGGTGTTACTATTGTTTGGGGAGAACACCACAGAATGATGATGTCCCTCTCATCACTTTCCATTAGGGCAAATGCAATTGCAACATAACTTTCCATCAGTGATGCTGCTTAAGGTGATGTCTGCCAAGATTCTTCACCATAGTTACTTTTCTTTCCTTTCTCTAGTTTATTCTGTGGAATTGAGTCACCATAGCACAGCCCATACTCAAGGTAAGGAGAATTATTCTCTACCTCCTGGAGGGGGAAGTGTGTACATATATTACTTGGAATTCTTCTGTAAGGAAGACTTGTTCTATTCATTCTTTCATTCATTCAATGATTTCCTTATAGTATTGTGGGATTGTGCATGTTTATTTTATTCTTTGAGTCTAATTCAATACTATTATTATTCAAATTGTTCTAGTTTTGGCCATTGGGAGCTCGTTTAGGTTGGTTTCCAGATCTCTTTGCTATGCCTCCTCCTCCTCTTCCTTTCTCTTCTTCCTCCTCTCTGTCACTTTCTGGCACTACAAGATTTTGTAAGCTCATCTTGCATTTTCCCTGCCCCAGACCTAGAAGCAGCCATTTTCCCTAGGGGCTCCCATTTTTTTTTATTGTAGAACAGTATTGAGAAGCTTGGTTTGTTTGTTTGATTGCTTTTTATGTAGCAGACAACAAATTTTCTATAAATAAATATAGTTTGAATCCATCTGTATGATATATTCTTCCACGCAAATGAATTACTGATAAAAAAAAGTAATCTTATAAAATGTTTCTTAGTAACCTATTCCACAAGGATTTGCTATGATTTGAATCTCTTCTGATTTTAATTAAATGTTTTTGCATAAACTATGACTTTTAAAAACAGTAACAATAATTGTCACTATTTATTTGATTACTGATTATTACTTTAATTAAAGATTCAGTGTTAATATGTAAGTGATAATGTATACAGCTTAATATTTTAAAACAATTTTTGTTTTATCATCATAAAAGTAATATGTACTCTCAGTAAAAATTGTACATTGTGTAAGAAAACAAAAAAAGTCAATTTAAATGATTGACAATGATACCACACAGATATCAAAATACTGCTAACACTTTTCTTTATATACATCAGTATTTTTGTTATGAAATATTTTTCTTCAATAAAATTTTAAATAGCTATATAGTATATCATTGTACATATCAGCTTCATTTTTAAAAATATTTTTTTATTTTGTACATCTAAGTTATTTGTAGTTTTCTACAAATCCAAACATTTCTATAATGAACATTTTTGTAGTGAGATTCTTGAACAATTTCACAATTATTTTCTTATTTAAATTTCTAAAGTGACAACTGCTCAATTAAAGATATCACTAAAGATGTATATTAACTAGCATGGAATGTAACATTATGTAATCTTTGTAAATAAATACCCAAATTACTTTCAAGAGTTTGAAATATATATCTGAAACTAAAGTTTAAAAATACTACGAGGTGGAATTTGCTTAGTTTTGCAAATATTACATAAATGCAAATCTATCTTGCTATCTATATATATACACACATATATTTTTTAAAGATGTCAGTATTTTAGATATATTGTCCATTCTTCACAAAACAGCATGCCTGCCATCTTAACTCTCTATTAACTCTCTCCATTTCACCTCTATTCTTCATAGCATTTGTCTCTAACATATTTATATGCCTACATATTTACAGCATGTCTCTTCCTCTGAGAATGTGCACATCAGAGACTTTGTTTTGCTCATCACGAAGCTCATACTTAGAACAGTGCCTAGGAAACAGTCATTACTCATTCAGTATTTGTTGAATGACTGCATGTTGTCATTCATATTTCAATGAATTGGATTAAAGTATAATAAACATTACTATTTTATACTTTTTCATTAAAAATTAGAATCACTAGATAGGAGAAAATTTCAAGAATCACTCTAATCTACCACTGTGCCACAACTATTCATACATCCAAGGTTTCAACTGTCAGAGAAAAAGAATGATACTATCAGGCTACTATTTTTTGCGGTGGTAGGGAAAATTCATTCCATTATCAATTGACTTGGTATTATTTAATTGACAGACATTAACACTGGTGGAACATAATCTATCTCATCTCTCTGCACACTGCTCTGATCTGATTAATTCCTTTTTTCTAATCCACTACCTTTTCTTTCAATATAGTATCTATGGTTTAAACCTAGATAGTTAAGACAGATTCCAATGTGTCAATGATAGCTAATTTAGAGTAACAGCAGCAAATGAGCCTTCTTTAAATCCTTTAAAAAAATGACCTAGAGAGCACTGAAAAATCACTTATAAAAAAAACACCTTAAAGTTTCTTTTTATGGAGGTCAGCATTTCACATTTTATGCAATATTTCTCCTTAAAATGTATTGCTTTGCCCTTAAGTGATTGATAACTCATGATAGAACAATAATAATACCAGAGAAATCTGATTTCATCTGTCCATAAAATTTGGACTGTTATTTAATGGCCTGGAAGACTGAGCCACATGGACCTTTCACAGAAATACCTAACTATACTTGTCCAACAAAAGGAGTAATTCTTTCTTTGGGCCCCACTGCTTTTGTTCTTGTATTCATAATCTAGTCACTAAGACAGAAATCTGGGACTTTCTTTAACAGCTATTTTTCCATCTAGTTAAAGATTATGCATCCTCCAAGCTTCCGAAAAGCCTCACCTAGATTTTCTCATATGAGGAAATCTTCTCTCATATGAAACAGCCCCTGCTCGCTGTCACAGGGCACCCTCACACACTTTATTACATTACTTCTCATCTTATAGGGGAATTATGTCTTTATGGGTCTGATTTCCTCTGTGGACTTAAGCTTTCTTAATGCACACACTCTGGATTGTTCCACTTTATGTTGCTGGCACAATAAATACTTAAATTAATTTAAACATAATTGGCGTTTGAGACAACAAGGAAAAAAGAGATACCACTACTCTTATTTTCCTTCAAAATTATACCTGCTGCAATGCAGTTTACTCTCTGAGTGCAGACCTATGCATGATCCAGTGGCATGCATTTGCATAAATATTACAACTATGAGTTTCTGATATCAATAAAGTGATTAAAACACAAAATATTTTTATTATAGTCATATTGGATTTGTTTATAAATCAAAGACTAAAGCATTTAACTATACTATGAGTTTAAATACTAAATATATATTTCCTTTTAATTGAATACATTTAATAGAATCTTCTCTAGTTTAAGATTAAAGTTATTAAGTTTTAAAGACATTTTTAACTAAGTTTTACACTAACTTGAGATAAATATTTATTCATATTCTATTTTAGACTATTAAGAAGCAAGATGGCCTTGCTGTTGCATATTTTTTATTATTGGATTATTTCATGAAAAAACTATATTGTCTAATCATGTAATTGGTTCATTTAAATGAACAGGGGAATATTAGTAATTATAAAAATTATATTATTGAACATGAAAATACAAAAAAAAAAAAACCTCTGAGGTTCTCCTTACTCATGCCAAAATGAGGTCTCTCTCTCTCCTCTCTCTCTCTCTCTCTTTCACCCATACACACACATGCACAAAACATATCCCGCAGGACATCATAAAATCAGAGTCATCCACTTTTGAGCAGGGTTATAGCTCTAATACATCTGATAATTTAGAAGTAATAAGCAATTTCCAACAATTAGCATAAAATCTATTTGTAGGAAATCCATATGGAGGCAATTTTCATTTATTTTTGCAAAACAAAAAGTCAAATAAATTAGACTTGCATTCTATATAATATTACAATCCATATTTCTGCTAGGGAAGAGACTATCTAGAATTATAAATCCTAAGTAAATATTCCACAGATGAGAAAAGAAATCAGACATCAAGGAAGCCCCCAGAATCTTTTGATATGCTATTTCTAACATTTATTTCAGATATTTTTGATCACTACTCAGTTAAACTTCTGTTTCTAGCTCCATTTAAAACATTGTCGACAGTGTTGGGGCCAACTTTTAATACCATATAGAATAAAAGATGGCAATTTGATTTGAGGACTTGTTTTTGAGGCAATGTTTTCGTGGTAATTTATATAGTACCAAAGAAAAAATAAACGATCTATATTAGTAAAGGCAGAATGGTGGACGCAGAGGCAGGTGTGTGTGGACGTGGGTTTCAACCACCCTGGCCATTTCTTGAAGCTGGTACGGCTTGCTTCCACTTTCCCTCTGTTTTAACATGTCTCTTATTTCCTATATTTTGAAGCTTTGTCATCTGGGCTTTGCTGAGCCTGGAAGGACTACATCTCCTAGTCCTGAAAGCACGTTCTCCAAATAAATACCAACCAACTCAGAGCCCACAGCCCAGCTACTTCCTTTCTCAGGCTCTCACACTCTGGGCCACTGTCCACCTGACCTAATCACCCCAGGGTCAGGGATCAAGCAACTAGGGACAGTTCTGGTGCCCCACAGTCTACTGAAATTATTCTAACTAGACAATTCTAAACCTGCCTACCATGCCTCACCTACTCCTTCCTGTAGAAACTACAATAAAGGCTCTTTCCCACCCTCCCCCTTCTCCTTCTACCTCCTGACTGCTGGTGCTTCCCCTTAGGGAGCCCCTTGTCCCATATGATGTACCCCTTCCTCTTAGGAGCTGTGAGTAATAAACTATCCTTTCAGTGGCAGTCATTTCATGACGTGTTGGCCTTACTATAACCTTAAATTTTCTATCAATATACTGCATTTTAAAACACACTTTTTTTGCCTCACTAAAAGACTAAGTACAGAAAATTTCCTTACTAAGTCTTAGAATAAAAAGTAAAGTAAATATCAAATTTTTGGCCAAAAAAGAAAAAAAATCTTAGAACTGTTGGCAAGAGTTATTCTGTAGATCTGCAAAAAGCTCCTTTACAGTACATTTTAGAAACCATTACTGAATGTCTGAAATCAACTAGCATTCAGTGAATTGTCTTCTACCGACCTCCACAGCATCGTTCCAAGAATGTAGGGCTAGGAGGTAAAGTGGTGAGTTTTAAGAAAGACTATATGAGCTCTCTTGTTAAAAGAGAATTAAAATTGAGTAAAGTAAATACGGACAGAATTAAAACTGAGTAAAGTAAATACGGGCATATTCAGTTGTTTTAAAAGAGCTCAGTAGTTCTCTGTGAATTTAACATATAAGGTTCATGTGTCATGGGCAGTGTTAGAATTGGAAGATGAAGGAGCTACTGCTCCATATGGAAGATATACGTCTATGTGAGCAATGATGTCCTACAGGGAAACCACATGCACGGATTCGCATCTTGCGAGGATAACTTCTGTGTTGATGTGGGAGCGCGGAGCGGGTGGAAGAAAGTGCAGAGGCAGAGAGGGCAAAGATCTCGCCTCAAAAAAGCTGACCATCTAATAGTGTCGACAAAGGTTACACCTAGCCACAATTCAGGAGATCACATTCACAGCTCTCTCCAATGGTATGACAAATCCTACTCTAGAAAAGCATCAGGACTTTTAAAGAAATTGAAATTATCCTAAAAACAATACCAAAATATCAAAAATTCTTATTTTGAAATATGCTAAATATTTGAATTCACTCATTGAGGTTCATGACACATGAACCTCAAAAGTCTGTTACTTCTTTAGCTATTCCACATTTTAACGTTATATCGTATTCAAATCTATACCTTAAAAAATGGCAACCTAAAAATGCAAAATCAATATTTACCCAAATAGTATACAACTTCTACAAAGTTCACTCAACAAATAGCAGTCTGTACTAGGTGACTAGTAAAGACTGTCATTTTTATCTCTTACTTTCTGTACTTTCCTAAAGCCAAATGAGTTGGTTCAAATGATTTGCTCTTACTTGCAAGAGATTGGGACACATGCTTAGTATGTTTTCAGTTTATGCACAGAATGTAGTACATTACAGCTTTACTTTATTTTTGGTTTGATTTCATATACCTTTGGGTGAGTCTTTTACCTCAACCATAAAATAGAATTCATAAAGCCCAGAATGTACACCTGTTGTGACACATTGTCTTTTTCTCCCTCCTCTAGAGCTGTTGGGTCCTGTCTGGTAAAACACTTTACAATATTCTGTGGCTGGGTCGTCAACACAGCTCTGTGATTTGGGCATTGGAGGGAATCTAATTCACTGTGAACTGGGGTGTCAGCTATTACGTCATGACACCTGCACATCCATTGAGGCCCTGGTTAGCAGGCTGAGTTAATTCATTTCCATAAATGAGCAATGCTCCTGCCAGTTGTGCAGAGAACTAACCCTGATGAGGCTAAAACAACTGGAAGCTCCTGAAATTGGAAGTTACAACTTCAGTGCTCAGAGGAGATTACAGTTCATACAAATCGGGGATACTGGCTTGTAAAAACCATGAATCTACCTTTCGTTTTCTCACTTTTGATAAAGATATAAGTAAACGACAATATCCTCCTTGATTAAAAAATCAACAGGGAAAAGATGCCAAATTACTGGCTAAGAAACTTGGTTGATGGTGGAGAAACAACAGGAAGTTTTTGGGATGTATTATGGGTATAAGAGAGGTAGTCTCCACCCACCGGTCACAAACTGAAGCTACACAGCAAATCTGGTTTTATTCAAACATTCAGTTTTTAAGAAAGGTCAGAAAAACAACATTTTAATGAAATCTCCCTATTTTAAAATGTTAAACAGCTGATTTTATATTTTGTATTAAGTATAGGCTGCTATCTAGTGCCCATAGATATTTTTATTGCATTATATATCTCTTTAAACTTGGATACTGTCAAAAATATAAGACTAAATGGATAATGTCTAAAAAATTAAATTTATTTTCCATGATATAATTTACCTGTGAATCACTACAGCATGTACTAATCAGCAAGGGATTTTATTTCTCAACAGGCAAATTCTTTTGAAAACATATTGGTTAGTGCTAAATGAAGAGAGAGTGTATGGTTTAAAAAAAATCCAATAAATTTTAATGGGATCTGTGATCCAAAGATATACCACTCTATACTTACATACAACTACAATAGACAGGAAGCAAGGAAGGAAGGAGGGAGTGAAGAGGGAGGGAGGAGGGAGGGAGGGAGTGGTGGGAGGAGGGAGGAAGGAAAAGGAAGGAAAATCAAGAATCTGAGCTTTACTTACTATGATTTTGGATATAAAAAGATTTTCTAAAAAGGAAATTATATCTTTTAAAAACTATTACCAATGAACAGACTTAGCCAGTCTTTCATTACTGGCAGAGTCTGTATTTACAAATATGCTTATTCATTAAAATTTATTTGTACCCCTCAAATCAATAATCATGGTACTTTTGCTATCATTCATGGATATGAGCAGAGGGACAAAAAATTTGAGACATCTGGTACTCATGTTCCCAGCTAAGGTAGAACATGGCAATGCTCTGCCTTCTTATTTCATCTTTCACACTCTGAAAACGTTCCCATTCATGATCTTTTCAGTGCCATATTTTTTGCATTTTTGTGTTTTATGGATGATTTCATTATTTAAAATGCCTCTCTCCCAGGAGGAGTGCTGAAGTGCTGTCTTGTGTTCTCAAGTACAAGAAAACTGTTATGCGCCTCATGGAGAAAACACAGTGTTAGATAAGCTTTGTTCAGGCATAAGTTATAGTGCTGTTGACTGTGAGTTCAGTGCTAATGAATCAACAATATATACTAAAGGTGCTGTTAAACAGAAATGCGAATAAAGCACTGATATATATTGACTGGTTGACAAAAGTGTAGTGACCAGAGAGGCTTGTAGGAACCCAACCCCATATTTCCCCCAGGAGCAATGGTTCAGTATTTTCTAATTCAGTGTTCATGGCAACTTTATAGAACATAACATCCGCGAATAATGAGAACTGATTATGTTTACCTTGCATTCATTTCTTTAAACAGGAAAATAGAGATCCATTTCAAACTACCACATATATAAAAATGAAAATATAAGAAATATTTGAATTATCCTGAGGAAAATGAGCATAAATGAGTGTAATGCTTCTCTAAGCCTCAGTTTCTCTGATTCTCAAAAGGTAGAGGTAATGATGTAGCGTGCTTTATAGAATTGTGAAGAATAAATGAGTTAACACATGTAAAACACTTAAGATAGCATCTGGTGCATTGTAAGCTGCTAATACACATGAGTTTTTTATTATCATATATTAAGTTTTTGTTTAATTGATTTGAAATAATAAATATTCAAAATACCCACTTGGCAACACTGACACAGGCCTGGAAAAAGAACAAGGTCATGTTTTTACAATAGCATTAATGGATTTAGGACAAATTGCAGTGCCGTGCTTGGTAACTCTAGGACCCATTCTACTTATTGTTCCATATTTTTGCTGCTTTCACTGATGGAGCTTATTTTGCTCACCAGTGAAGAAGGCAGAAAAATATGGAGAAGTAAAGTAAAAGGAAATAATAATAAGCCTACTGTTTCTCTTCTTCGGTGTAATAATTAACATTTCAGGGCAAATGAGCATTCTGGGGGTCTTCCAGTGCAGGCCTCTCACTGTGAGCGGAGGAACCTCAGGTGCTGGTGAGGGTCAGTGGCTTGTCCAATAACATCAGATAAAGACTTTCAAATTGAGACTTGAACTCAAGGCCTCATCTGTGATTCTGTTCACAGCAGCATAATATGTCATAATTTCTTTATAGCTCATGAATTTGCTTTCCAGAAAGCAACTAATATTTATTGAACACAGGAATTCACTATCATAACATCTGCTTAAATATATGTATTAAATGTAATCTATTTTTTATATATATCTAAAATTACCAAATTTAGTTAACTGCAATTCAAAGTCTACATTTATAACAAAGACCTGCTTCCAATTTTCATATTTTATGACTAAATTTGATGAGATTTTGAAGAGTTTGAGATGAAAAAACTGTCTCAATTGCTAAATTACAATGCTGTGGCTAGGAATATATTAGCTAAATCAAACTCAAATAAAAGAAAAAGTGCAAAGTTTAAGACATATGAGAAAAGCCAGACAAAACTGTTTTTCCCGGTGGCTCTGTGGTAAGTGATGGTGGATGCTATTTACAGAGCTTTCATACACGGCATGGGAAGGCTTGTGGAAAGAGCATTTATAGACACTGACAAACAGAAAGCAAAATGCAAAGCCTGGGATTGGTGGAGATAATAAAGTAAGGTCAGGACTCTGATTACTTTAAACTTCTAAGCAAGTGTTACTAGTACAAGATGCTGAAGTGGGAGGCCCGGAACAATGAAGCTATAATGTTAGTTGGGAGACAAGCAGCTCCATCTGCAGTGGCAACAGCTGGAGTAGTGTACTC
The DNA here is from genome assembly GCF_902729225.1 of Pteropus medius. Lineage (NCBI taxonomy): Eukaryota > Metazoa > Chordata > Mammalia > Chiroptera > Pteropodidae > Pteropus > Pteropus medius. The sequence goes on from NW_024356333.1 coordinate 3,535,807, forward strand.
TCACGTGACCCTGGCAGAAAGCAGGCTCCTTTGGAGCCACACAGCAAACACATCTTGGATGGACAACCTGGGCCCTGATAACATCCTAGGAAAAGCCGCTTTGCTTTTCAGGACAGACAGCGTAGCTTTTAGACCTGACACAGCCTCTCAAGACTCAATAACCAAAACTTTAATTACTTACTTTTTTCAAACAATATTTTAGAACCTGTTTTTGTTTATAAGAGTGACTACGTATTTTGACACTTGAATTACCTTGTAAATAATGTGGTTTCAAAATTTAGATAATGTTCTTTATTTAAAAATATAAGGTAAATAAAACAGCAACTTTTAAATGTGTTTTTCTTCTCTAATTTCTGGTTTTCTAGTTTCAAAACTCCTGATTTTGAAAGTTACCACGGAGCTCTAATATTTATGTTAGAAATATTCTCTTTTCCTACTGAAGTTTCACAGTTCCATAGAGATCTTTTTATTTTCCAAAATCCAAGTGAAATTCTTTTTCCAAAATTTGGAACAACTGTTTGATAATTCAATAAATATTTTCCTCTTGAAACTTAGAAAAGTTTTGAAATATGAATTATGAGAATGGAAGTCTGAGTCTTGGGGTTAAGGAGGTTCACACATACAAACAAGAAGTTTTGTGCACAGTCTAAGCTCTGCTTTAAAACATTTGCTGCACTGTAGTAAACAGACAACCATATCCCTTTTGATGGTTTTTCCTACAAAATAAAGCAGAAATGGCCATTGTTAATATCTCATACAATTTGTGTTTAAATTTTTCTTTCAGTAATGAAGACAAAATGCTATTTCTGTGATATCCATTTAATGAGATATTCCTTAAAAACAAAATAGAAAATGTCAATAGATCAGTAGCCAATATTTATAGGGCTGAATAAGCTATGTGTGAGATACAAATAATTACCTATAAACATATATAGCATATAAAAATTCACTACTCTCTCTCTATACAAATACACACGTATGCATGTATGTATCCAAATTGTTTTTATATTAATTACACACATCTGTGCTAGAGCTGGCCCTTGGTTAAAAAAAAAAAATGGCAATAAATGTTTCTCTTTGTTGTCTTCCATTTCAGTGACTGTCCACTCCTCCTTACTCTTTCAACAGATACAGTGCTAACAGATACACTGCAAAGTATCAAATAAAATAATTCACAATAAGACATTAACATTTAATGATGCTTAAAGTTTTAAAGAATTTAATGGGAGCAGCACTTAAAGGGAACTTGAGGCCCCAGAGAACAGTTAGTGAAAGGATAACATGAATGGAAGAAGAGTTCTCCAGACTTTCAAGTTCTACCACGCAGATGGCGGTTGACAACACTAGTAATGGTGAAAACAAACACAGAACTACAGTCCTTCTCAACAACAACATCCCTCCCGAACACAAAGAGGCAAGGACGAAATTATTCCCAGTATGAGAGGACAACACAGGCAAGATTTAACCCTATTTTTAACTTTTTAAAGCTCTATAGTATACTTTTCTCAGGTTTTGCCTGCACTTTGCTTTGACGACAGTTATCTATACTACTAAAGATGAAATCAGTTGTTTCTTCAGACAAAAATTATTTGATAGAGTTACATAAGGGAGGGAGTCTGAGATTAATTATTTTCTGTGGATATATCAAAAAGACCACAGTCAAAAGATGTTATTTTATTACTAACAAAAAATATTAAATTCTTTTATTTTCTCTTATCAGTTTCACTCTATTGCTTCTCTGTATCTATTTTCTTCTTTGTTTCTTACTCATTTCTTTAAATTCGTACTTATTCTTCAAACCTCTTCTCTTTCAAAACTCATTAAGCCAAGAGATATCTCCTTTTTCTCCTATTTAAACATGATTCAGTATTTTCATTACATTTCTATTAAAATGCTCCTTTGATGATATCCCTGTTAAATTTTTCTTAGAGTTTATGCCATTGATTAGTATTAACATTGAAAACATTATAATGAATTTTCCTGGAAAACTGCTTTTGTTGATATGCCTTATTGGATTTCCTACCATTTCAAGTTGTGTTATAATGGGGCTCCAGGGTTTAAAGGCAAATTTATTTGGGAAACATGATTACTGTTTGACTTACTGAGCTTTTGTGTGTATGTAGTTGCTACACAATTTCTATAGAACCACAAAGGATACTAGACTGTAGATGCAAATTTGCTCACTGCTATTAATCATTTATTTCTTGGGATCACTGGATCAGGGGATGACTTATAAAAGAGTTTCTGAATGACAAAACTAGATGCAATACACTTATGAAAGGATTAGGCATAAAAAGAATTTTAAAATATGCAACATTTAACTGTAAAGGATTAACTTAATGGCATACAGTAAAACTTTAGATTTATAGAAAGAGTTTATGTATGTCTAGCTCTTCCAAAGATTAAGTGTATGTTTTTAGGAGAGATACCACCTACGGTAATGCTTTCTAGCCCAAACAAAAGGATTATAGATGAAGATGACAATATTAGGAGATGGGTAACAAAGTCATTAAAGATGCTGTTTTTATTCATTGTACTTTTCTTCAGCAAATTATTTTTCTTAAATCAAAGACACAACTTGAGATTATGAAATTTATTAAAACAAAATGTTTCCTTAACTTTTAGAGAAAAGTAAGCTTGATTTTATAAGCACTCAAACTACTGAGTTAATGAGTAGAAAATGAATTATCAATAATTTATCAATATATACTGTACTTAAAGTATTAAATGGTATGGCTACAATCTGGCTAGCCCATAACCCCCTCCTCCAAAAAAAATATACAATAACCTTTACTTTTAATCCTAAAATGAAGTAGCCTGTTGAGGTCGAGAACAGCATTTATATAACTTTAAATTTAATTTACAAAGCATAAATTTAGTAGGAGTGGGACTTTGTAATATTGTTTGCTTCTTCAAATCACTACCAAGAAAACCTAGTATTCTTCATATTTCATACATCAGTTTGTCATTAGTATCGTTCTTCTAGAAGCAGAGATTTACATTAGGAATTATAGCCGACCCTCTTGGCTGCTATCCTGACAACATTCATTTCTTCTTTTGACGTTGTTGTTCAATGAACCCTGATTTCACTCAGGGGTCCATTTCCTCCCCTATAAGTCAAGGGAAGGGACTCTTTCCTCAGCAACAGAGCCAATCCAGAAAAGACAAGTCAACCCCGCCGACTCTATTTCCTCTGCCACTCCTTGGTTTAAGGGTTGGCATGTGAACCAGTTATGGCCAAAGTGGATGAAGGAGGTGTGCTGATAGGGCTTTATAGGTAAGGTCTCTTGAGTCCTAAGAGGGATACTGCAGAACAGATGGCTTCGTCCTTCTGAATATTGCAGAGTATGAATGTGAGAATTGAAAGTGTGTGGCTATCTTGACATGAGCCAGGAGCCAGCCTCAGGACCAGGTGGACATATAAAGATGCAAGAGTGGTTTACAAATCATCAGGTTAATAAATCTGCTCCAGCATTGAACTTTTGTCATGTGGAAAATTAAAATTCCTTGTTTTTGAACCAGTTTGGGTCAGGTTTTGTTACACAGGACTAAGGCAACCTTAAATCTATATTTTCAATTTTCTTCTAAAAATATGACAATTGTTTTCTTTAAAAGCACAGAGGAGGAGGAATGACCTATCTACTCCATTCCTCTAGGGGAGAGGAAATAAATGTTATGGCAGAGACTGCTAGCTATTCAACAAAAGTGCAAAGGAAGTCTTATTTTAATAATAAAAATTCCAAATTTTAGCTGGGCAAATGGCAACAGAATTGAGACTATCTTTCAATTCTCCTTTGTAACTAGATATTTATGGCCATGGGGCCAAATTCTGGTTAATATGATGTGAACAGATGGTGTATGCCCATTTTGTTCTGTTCTCAATAGAAGAGTAAGCCCTTGCAAACTGAAAAGTGGATCTCACCCCCAGTCCAAGGAAAAAGTGATGAAATGCCTCAGCAAAACTTAAAACAACAAAAACAACAACAACAAAAAACGTGATTGACCTGAACCCACTATACTTTAGTGATCACAATCCTTAAAATGCTGGGAGTCCAAAGATGAACAAGATGTATAATCCAGATCTAAGGGGCAAATTTTTAAAAAAGTCTGTGTGCCTTTGGAACAACTAGTAAGTGTTTATGGTGAAAATTAATAAACAGAAACCTCATTTAAAATGGAGTCAGGAGACTAGACGAGAGAACTCTCACGTGTCACTCGACTCGCCACTGAGCCCAACAGGAAGAGACGTACCTGGCATCTCCCACAGGAAGTGATACTACTCTACTAGCTCGGCAGGAGGAAGAAAAGATTCCTCCTTGCCCAGTAACATCTCGGTCAATAGGAGACTGCCATAACTCATCCAATGAAAAATCACTGTACTTCAGACTTTTGGTTCCTCCAATGGACTCTTCCTTTACAACAGCGCATTACCTACCCTTCAGTACTTAAAAGAGGTTCTTCTTTGTTTCTCCAGAGTTGCACATGGCTTGGCTTGCCTTTATGTCACAGGTCCCTAACTGCAATGCTTTGTTGTTCCTGAATAAACACATTTTGCTGTAGAAATATCTAGCTAATTGTTACGGGTCAACGTTATCTTAAATAATCATTTCAGAGTTTCTTCAAAGGAAGATTACCTTAAAACACCATTCCCTTATACCTAATTGCCTCCAGGGTGATATTTGGAATATGTGCAAATCCAAGGAATCAAGTTCATACACACAAGAAGAGGCTAGGGAGATATCTAGTTACAATATCAGTCACTTGCTGATCAGGGGTGTATCTGACTTGTAGCTGGGTGAATCTTATGTCTGTAAGGCCTTTTTTTTTTTTTTTTTTAAGGATAATGTGCTCTAAAATCCAATAATAACAAACAAAGCATATAACAAAATAATGGACTAGAACTTGAATTCTGATTCTACTAGTCACTAATATTGGGACCATTACAAGAAATATCATTTTTTTGAGACTCAGTTTGAAAAATGTGTAAAATACCTATGGGGCTGATAACACAGAAGGTAACAATTCAGGGAAACAGATATTGTATGCGAGAGATAAACAGATGGTGGTTCTCAAAAAAATAAAAGCTATTTAATTATTGTTCTATTTGATGTTATTATTATTTTTATTATTGTCTTAAGACTCCACTACATTTTTGTCCATTAAATGACTCCCATCAGGTAACCCAAAGTCAGTATGTGCATTGTAAAGGAGAGCTAAGGCTGTGGCTTTTCTGAATATGTTTTTACTGCAGCTACATCTCAAAGTGCATGTCCTACTACTTTAGGGATGGAAACTTAGCTCTGAAAGGCCCACAGTTTTGGGGTTGGAGCCAGGGCCCTAGACTTAGGGGGTCTGTGTTTATACTGAGCTCTACCACTTCCTAGTCGTTTGATCTTGAGGATGTGAATCAAACTCCCTGTGGTCTCAGTTTCCTCAACTGTTAAATAGGGATAATAATAGCATCTACCTCCTAGCATAGTTAGTGAGAATTAAGTGAGTCAAAACATGTGAAGTCTTTAGAACAATGCTTAGAAAATATTATGTATCAAAATATGCTGATTATGTTTTATTAGACATAGCATAGAGTAAATTAAGGTTTAGCATCAAACCAAATGAGACAAGTAAAGAAGAAAGAAAACTTATTATAAATTAAACTAGATAGTAGACGGCCCCCCCCTCCCCCCCACTGAGGGAGAAAGGAAGCAGAAACAAAATAAGGCTGTCTGCATTAAACCATTGTGGCCAAGGGATCTATAGCTTCTAGCTGGACTGCAGCCAAAATGGAACATGCAGCCATCAAGCAAGATCAGCTAAGAAGTAAAGAACACCAAGGTGATAGAGCTTTAAAAATCTGTTCTTTCAACAGCCTCAGAATTCCCTGTTTAATCAGTAACAGCTTATCAAGCATGAGATGGGAGAAAAATAATCATCGAAACTCCAGATGGAAATGTTTAATGCATATGTAGTTTACAGGATAAATATAAATTGCAGACATGGTAGTTTCTGGATAATCTGCTAAATAAAAAAAATATATTGAATCTGTTCTACTTTAATTAATGAGTAATTTAATATTTGATACAGCAACATGTTTAACTCTTTCATAGAAAGTGAACTGTCAATGATTTGGCAAAGTTAGCAATGACAGCGTTATTTTTCTTACCAGTGTAATTCTTTTGGAGGGTAGTTTTTTTTGCAGCAGAGGGGAATTCTTAGAAGCACTGCCATCTATTCACTCTGCACTAATGATAAAATGGTTGATTTACCGAACTATATAGTTTACACTAGAGAAGACTATAACTATCATTTAAAATGTTTAGTACTCCTTGAATACAGGAAGAAAGGTAAACCACAGTCATGGGTAAGAGGAATAAGGGACTTAATATCCTCTGTGAGTGAGTAACATGTAGCTTAAGGATATAGAGGATAATAATCGGGAATGAATAAATGGATATGTTTCTGTCTGTACCTAGTTCTCTGTCTGCAGCCTGTGTATATTACAGTCATATATTAATTATATGTGTGTGTGTGTGTGTGTATATATTTATATAGTAGTTGATATATAGTACTTGCTTTGCATTTCAGGAACTTCATAAATATTAATTTATCCAATCCTGATAATAACCCTATAATATTGGTACTATTATTTATTTTTCCCATTTTAAAGTGAGAGAACAAAGAGAGGGCACAAGTAACTTGACAAGGCAGCTACGAAATGGCAGGGCTGGGAGTTGAAACTACTGGAGGGCTCCAGAGTACTTTTATGCTGAACCACTACACTGATCACCACACTGATCGCCACTGATCTAGATAGCAGCCAACATGGAAACTGCAGACAAATATGTATTTAATATGCATCCACTGACAATAATGCCAAAGGACTAAAGAAAGAGCTAGAAAATGTTTTGTTATTCGATTAATGTTCAGGGAGTATGGGGATTTTGCTTCAGCCTAAGAATATCGAATTGCCTATCACCCCTGTTGCTCTGAGTCTTTTCTTTTTGTGAAGTTAGGGGGAAATAATTATAAACAGCCCATCTTTTGTTTTCACTAAATAATATGTGCAAATTTAAAAAAATGCATGTACAGTTAAACCTAACTGCGTTTGCTAGCTGCAAACACCAAAGGGAAAGGAATTAAGACCACCTGTCATTATACAAGTAAAGATGCAAATGTAGGTTACCTTTATAAGGAAACAAAGGAAAATCAATCTTTTAAAACAACTGGGTTGTTTCATTTAAAGAAAGAGAGAGATTAAAATGTGAACTATAGAAACAATATTATCAAGATGGAAAACAAAAATATTATTTAAGTAAATACTCTATTTTCTCCAATTGAAAGTAGTTTTGTTGTTTTAAGAAGCTCAATATAAAAAGATTTTCTAAGTAATTCGATTAAAACAAACCTTTAATGCCAGAAGAATCAGTGGAAGGAAAAGAAGCATTTGTGTTTTTTAAAGAAACTCAGGAAACTAATATGATGTCCTTTATTTGCTAGCTGATGAGTTATTGCTATACGTTTGGAATATCTGCCATTAGAAGAGAATTAGCTATTTTAAAATGCAAACAGTGAGTATGAACTTGACAGTGCTTTTCTTCTTGTTGTTGTTTTTAAATTATAAATCTTGCATCCTTTTCTGTAGTAAAGCCAAAACTTCTATTAAAGTGAAAAATATAAACAGTCTGAATAATGTATATTATCCATTGGCATTCCCCATAATGTAAATAAAATTTACACTGACAGGGAACAGCAACATCCAAAACTCTTCGGTTGAGATTAATTTTTTTCATTATTAAAAATCACATACTTTTTCATCATTACAAATGTAGCAGATTCAAAATCGCTTTGAAAGTCACAACTGATTCCACTCAGAAATCTATTCACTTAACTAGATCATGTTAAAAATTTTATGATATTTCATACATTTATAGACTACTATTATTTTAGTCTAGAGTGTTGTGTGGACATGATCTTACCAATTCTCACAATAGTATTCAAAAAGGCAAGAAGTGCCAGAAATCTTAATGATAAAGCTTTTGTGCTTGGTGGAGCTGGGGAAGTGAAATACATTATAATCTGGTCTGTGCTTCATGCTACCAGCTGCCATGAGAATTTTAAAGTTTCTGATAAATGTGTTTATAAAAGCAATGGGAATTGAAGCAATGTGGCAGTCAAGAGAACACAGACCTGAGGTTAAATTGACACATGGTATAAGAACTGGATAATAATACTTCCTGCCCAGTAATTTCAGCCAAATGGACAATTGTTTACCTACAGAAAACACAGATCAATTTCGGCAAATGGAACATTTACATTTAAAATAAGATTTATAAGTGGACTTTATTCCTATGTTTTACTATTTCCACTACAGCCAACTCTAAAGTTGCGTAATTGTGAAGGATATTTTTAAAACTTGCCTATATTCAACAGTTAGAAAACAATGCTATTGTGTAAATTTAAAGCATTTGACAATTTCCTAAAATTTCAATCTCAATTTAACGCACATCCACAGTATATGCTCCCAAATAGCCTGGTTATAAATTTAGTGCCTTCAGATATAAGGAAAAAAAAATGCTTCAGAAGAAACAAAACATCTTTAGATGTGCCATGCACAGCTATTAGAATAGTCCAAACCTTGAAATCTCACACTTTCAGGCCTCAGAATTCTTGACTATAATCTCACTTTCAATAGATATTCACTAAAAAATAAGATAAAACACAAACTTCCTGATCTATGATAAAAATTTTTTAAGGAATTATAATATAAAGAACAATTTTGATTTTTAATTCAATTTATATTTTGAGCTATCCAGTTTCATTGGCACATTTCTATTTATTCCTATCATCCTATTCATAAAAGTTACCATAAAAGGTATTTAAAAATAAGGATAAAAAAGCCAATTTCCTACATTTTTAAAAGGGCTCTTAAATTATGAACACGAAGAAATACTAATCAATGTATGAGACTGTTGTCGATATATTTTTTAATGTCAATTGACCATCCAGTGTGTAGGGAAACACACTTAATGGAAATGTGGGAGATAGAGAAAAGATGGGTTTGTAGCAGTGCCATACGCAGATAGGAGAAAATGAGCAAATATTTTTTTGGAAAAATGATACTCATCATCTGTAAAGGGGAAAAGGGGATGTTATGACTTGCCTATTTAAACCCACAGGTTAGCCCAAGCGAGTACACTGTCCAAGAATATCAAGCAGATGATAAATGGAAGAGCAGATGGAGATCTTCAGAAATAATGAAAGAAGAGAAGCAGAATGACTTAGATATGTTGGTTTTGGGGAGAGGCCACTGAAAATTTTGGATCCTATCTTAGGTTCTTCATCCAGGGTGAATACAACAAAGTAAATTCTACTTAATGGAATAGCTATGAAATCACCAAAAACTAAGAAATAATAAAAGGTAATGTAATTCACCACCTTGATTCCAAAAGCGAACTTCTCTAAGGGAACAAATTAACTGCCTGGTGTTTATTCTATTATATAATGCTATGTTTAAATAAGAAATGCCACTCTATGCTTTCTGATTCAATCTCCTAAACTCTCACACATTCCTTAATCCATGTCACACTGGTTTCAATTCCCATTACTTCAATAAAAATTCATGATAAAGTCATCATCGACTTGAATGGACAACTTTTTAGTGCTCATCTTCCATGATCTCTTAGCAGCATTCATGACTGATGCTCATCTTCCCGACATGATTTTTGTTACACACTTCTTTCCAGATATCCCCTGACTTACCTGCCATTCATTCTTTGTGTCCGTTTTAGTTTACGTTCCCGTTACTCAGCCATTAGACTTTGGAGTTCTTAAGGATCAGTCTTCGATGCTCCGCTCTTGTCACACCATAATCACAACCTAGGTAACCACATCCAACTACAGCTTCAATTTCCTTCCTATGCATAGCTAAATCACAAATTTATCTCTAGCCCTATTGACACTGAGTTCCTGAGTCCTTTATTATTCAGTTATCCACTATTCAGCTATCCACCTTGTGGATTCTGTAAATATACTTCAAATTCAACATTTTACAAAGTAAACTCATGATACTGCCTTTGAACTTGCTCCTCTACCATCAGTCCCTACTCCTATGCATAACATTGCCCAATAGCTAGTAGGGCCAGACAGACACAAAGGAGTCATTCTTAGTTTGTTGTTGTTGTTGTTGTTTTTTCCCCACAACAGCCATATTAAATACATCACCAAGTCCTGTAAAATTTACCTTCTAATATCTCTCGCATCCTTCTACTTATTCCCACTCAGCCACTACCATCCCAGTCTAAGCTGCTATCTTTCACCTGGACTCCAGCCATGGCTGTTCCCGAGGCTTCTGCAGCTGCTCTCAAACTTCTCTACACTGCAGTCAGAGCAAGGTAAACTCAAAGCAGATATGATGATGCTATGCTTCTCCTATCCCCATCACTCTCAATACACATAAAACTTTTAGCTTCAGATATTTCAGTGGCATCCCTTTGGGCTTCTAATGTAAAAAAAAATAATAATCAGTAACATGGCATATAAAATCATGTGTCAAGATCTCCCAAACTCTCCAGCCTCATTTCATATCAAACACTTCCAGTGCAGCAGCCCCATCAGCCTTCCATTTCTGTCCCCAGGATATTGTGTATGCTCTTTTATCTACCCTGGAACATCACCTTGCTCCTACCTTTAACCACCTCCAAAGCCCAAGCATACCGCCGCTTCCTAATGAAGTCACATCTCCACTGGCATCTGTTCCCCTGAGTGCACCAGCACTGTCCAGCAAGAGCATAGTCGTAACACTACCTCCACCGTGCGGTTCCTCATTGGCAGTCTCTTCCAAGAAGGCAGAGACGGGTTTTCCTCCCCAAAACCTCCCCAACATGACAACATCCTCAGCCCCTAGTACCCGGTTGGTTCTAGCAATTTCTAGTGAATGAACAAATATCATTGTGACCAAACAAAAATTGTTGGTACAAATGGCCAGAACTCCTAAGAATGACCTGAAACAAAGTATTTTCAGTCCTGTCTAGTACTGCACAGATCAGTATTTTTCATTAACCTACTGGTTATAATTCATTCCCTATTGCTCCCTTAGCCTTAACTACCCTTGCCTTCTTTTTCATGTCCCATTCTTACTCATTTTTCAGATCTCAGTTTAACTGTTACTTTCTCATATATGGACTACAAATATTTGTTAAATGAATGATGACTCTATTAAGCATTTATTGATTGCTATAATTAGGTGCCAGACAGCATACTAGAGCCTGGGGTTACAAAAATTGATATGAAATGTGTTCTGCCATCAGGAACTCATTACATATTTGGGGACTGCAGTCATGTAGAGAGATAGTTAAAACATAATATAAATAGTATAATAGAGGGATGCACCCCCTGCTTGTTGAATGATGCACAGGGGAGTCCTGCTGTTGCAGCCACTGAGCATGGTTGCAGGAATGTATACATCCTTTCTTCATGATCGTCTTCTTTCTACCTGTTAGCTATATAACTTTGACCATATGACCTATTCACTTGTTAGAAAGAAGGAGAATCCACTATTTTAAAAGGCTGCTGGGAATTTTTTCACGTGTATAGAGAAAATTTAAACACTTTGCTAAACCATTTGTAGATGAAATGATAGGCCCCAGAGCATCACTTAGAAGGCTGGGTTGAATTGCTTTACTTAGGAAAATGAAAGGAGCGTGGCTATGGTGGAACAGCTGGAAGAGGCATATCGGGAGTCCCAGAAAGATGAAGACATGTAGGGAGATATAATGAGGCCCTGGGAGAAAAGAGGCTGAACCATATACCCAGGGCCTGGGAATGGGAAACACACAGAGACACAGACAGGGCCAGGGATAAATTTAGTTTCTTTTGAAAACAGAGCTACTGGTTATTTAGTTTTAAATTGTGTTCTGATGTAAAGCTTTATTAAATGAGACTCCTCTCATAATTCCTTATGCCTTTAGCCCCCAATAAAAGTATATTCCAGAGAAATGGGTACAGGCCAGTTAAAGTCATCTTACACATAATCCTGGCTCTAGGAAGACTATGAAGGCATGGAGCCCTAATCATCCTCCTCGGCCTTGCACCCTTGCTTTCTACTGTCTCTGCCAAGACTATATGACTCTTTCATTTTAATGACAAATGTGAAGTCCTTTAAACACCCTGGAGTTCCACCTTTGTGTTGATTGCAGTGCTGTGCGACTCTGAGCAAAGAACCCAGTTAAGCCATCCCTAGCCATCTGATCCATGGTAAAGGTAAAATAATAAATGTATATTGCTTTAAACCACTAAGTTTGTGGTAATTTTTTATGCATCATACGAAACTAATACAGAATGCAAAAGGACAAGAACCTAAAGTATATCAAGGGCACTGAATGAGCTTGGTATTGAGCTGGGAAGACTCCATAATGTATTTAAAATATATGTTAATTAGCTTGACTGTGATGATCATTTCACAATGTATACATATATCAAAACATCAAGTTGTGTACCTTAAATATACATAATTGTTATTTATCAATTAAACTTTAATAAAACTGGAAAAAGAAGTTAGTTATTTTAGGCAGCTAAGTTAAAAATAAAATAAAATGCTTGTTTCAATTAGTCTCTTTTTACCAATGAAGAATTTGTTTGTTTTTGCCTTTGCTTTTTCATCTTTAAGGATGAGGAAACTGAAGTTCAAAGCCTAAGTAATTTTCCCAAAGTGACACAGTACCTGCTGGATCTAAGACTTATAGTCTAGAGACAGTTTAGATTATCCCCTTTTTGTGAACACATAAATTATGTAGGAGGGACTTTTTTTTTATTGTCGATGTTACATTATAAATATTGTAGCATAATGTAAAAAACAATTGTAATAAAATACCATTCTTTATAAAGTAATATACAGTTCTTGGCCCCCAACAGATCTGTTCTAATATGTGGGCTTTTAAAGAAAAAAGGAAGTGAGTACTCACTATGGTTGATGTTAGGATAAGTGAAACTATTTATCTCAAACTATTTATGTCAATACTATTCAACTTGACTTTTCTTCCATTAGTATCGGGTTATACATTCTGCTCAAATTCAGTTTCTCAGTAAGAAAAACTAGCTAGAGTCTGAGAACTCATGCAGTTATGAGTGTTTAATTGGGACTGATCACAGAAAGAACTTGAGGAAACCCGGAATCTCTATAACGTTTAAGTTAAATTTATAAAATCCAGTATGTCAGACATAGGTTAAATTTTACTGAACATAACAGCAAGGCAAAAACAAATTCAACATGATAGGCTGTTTAGTTTTAAAATAAGGAAAGCCCACGTATAAGTAACTTCAACTGATCATGAGCACTGAGAGGCAGCAACCTATTGTTACCTGTATTCACTATAATTGTGCCAACTAGAAGGGAGATTCTCTAATCTCTTGGTTGTCCTAGTAACAGAACTGAATGGATAATCTAAGAACTGGCAATGATTTGCTGTAGATATCTACAGACATCTTGAAGAGTTCAGTTTGAAGAACAGTTATGGATCACTGAGATTTTTTTTCTTTCTTCTACTCAAATAATAGGTCAGTGTGACCTTTGTTGCCTTAGAGCCCCTGTACACCAGGTTTAAGTGGCAGGTGCCAAAGTTCGGCTCTTAGACCTCTAGATTAACGTGTAATGTGCTCCCCTACAAAACTACCTTTCCTGCCTTAATTTTGCGTTAGAGTTTGGGAAGTAGATAGATATGACAAATAGGAGTCAGGATTATGATCACTTTCTCCATTTTTTTAAAGATTCCTGATGTTAATATCCACTAAAAGCTAAGTAAAATCGGAAATACATTTCTAATAATTTCCACCTTTAAACAAATCAACTTAAAACTAAGTACCTGGTATGTGCAAGGTACCTTTTTAGTTGCTGAGAGCAAGAGAAATGCTGTATAAGAAACAGCTCACATCTTCAAGAAATTGATAATATACTTGGAGTATATTAATAAAGCATAACTAATCCCTCATGAAATTATATTAATAAGGGGCAAAATGAACATAAAAGTGATGTAAGGGTGATATTTATCTACACGACAGACTTGCGGGTTCAATTCTGTGCCTGCCACTAACCAGCTAGTTTGCAATCAATAAATTGCAGCCACTTTGGATTTACCTGATTTTTAAATAAAACTTGAGAAATATCATCTTAAATTGTGTATGACTGATAATTCTTTAACTTTTTTAGTTGAAATTAATAGGCTCATATTTCGATCCTGTTTATCTTCAATTTGATCTCATTCTTAACCAATATATTTCTTGACTTAAAACAGAAATTGTTTTCTAAATGAAAATTCAAACGGCTGCCATTTATTTAACAATTACTGTGTATAAGGTATTTTCTATTAAACTCTTCAATTAAAACTTACAATATTAAAGAATAGATACTTTGTTTTCAAGTTACAAATAGAAAAGCGATTTCGGAAAGGATCAATGACTTATCCAAGCCTTCATGGCTAATAAGAGAACTACTGGAGTTTGGGAAGAACTATAACAGTTTCTTCTCCTTTCGTGCCTTTACATTAAATATCATCTACGAGACTATCAATAGGAAGGAGAAATGAGAAGAAAAGTTCTACAGGCCAGATTACTTAATTATAAAAATTCAAGGGTCCAGTATTTTATTTTCCATTTGGGCAGATTAAACATTTTCATAGGCTTACTTTATAAAGAATGTAGCTCTTGAAATTTTGCAAAACTGATGTGGGATTTAAAGAGTTGAAGTTATACACTTTTTTTTTGTTCTTTTCCTAGATTAAAATAAGCCAGTCAAATGCAAATACTTCAACAATTTCTAAGAAAGAATTTGTTAGATATAAATGCGTTGAAGATGGGAATAATTTTCCATTTGCTACCGACCTCCTTTCTTTATAATTTTTCTTCATTTAGAGATAGTTTGACATTTAATACGCTCCTCTCTGATTAATTAATTTTTTGTCACTATTTATGAAAAAATATAAGCACTCGTGCCTGGAGATGGGTAAGAGAGGAGGGGCAGAGGGAAAGGTGGCACATGTGCACTCAAGAGAGCCCAAGCAACACCTTCTGTGAAGAATACCACACAAATCACAGGGAAAATGTCAAATCTATACAGAATGGTGCAATCAATCAGAGAATTCTTCCACATCATTTAGCAGTTAAAATGCTACACTTTTAACAACAAATAGCCTCTTGTTATAAAGTGGAGGGGTTTTTATGGTAGAATACAGACTGCCCAGCAGTATGCTGTGTATATGTCTGTCCGTTTGTGTGTATTTCTTCTTTTTCTTAATGAACAGAATAATTTTATGAACTATTTGTTATGAGAATGCTGATGTATCAATTTAGTTGACATTGGAATTTTAATAATCCATTAATGCTCACTCAATACATTATTACTAAAAAGAATCCAAATTTCAAGATTAAAATGACACACTAAATAGCATGTTGATGGTAAGTCAGCATTTTAATATAAAGAATATTAGTATTGTTTAACATAATTTTTCAAAAGGCTTAAGTGCTATATATAAAATCATTAAAAATTTTTGCTAAAGATTGAGAACAGTATTAACAAATGTACACTTTGTATTAATTTTAATGTTTCCTTCTTTTTTCTTTCCATCTCTCGCTTCTCACTATTTACATATTTCTTTGTCAACAATTACTGCAATTATTAGCCAAATTACACGTCTCCACTGTCCTATGAGGTTAATGATCAGACAATTTGAAAAATCAAAATGTGACTCAATAAATATAATTGTCATAATGATTTGATGGCATAGATTTACTGAGCTTAAGGTATTTTTTGCAAATAACCTGGGCTTAATTTCCTTTGGTCAACTGAACATTAATTATTAGATGTTTTTTG
This sequence comes from Pteropus medius, assembly GCF_902729225.1. Lineage (NCBI taxonomy): Eukaryota > Metazoa > Chordata > Mammalia > Chiroptera > Pteropodidae > Pteropus > Pteropus medius. Next base: position 3,551,663 of record NW_024356333.1, read on the forward strand.
CCTCTCATGATTACTGTATGATTTAGTTCATTATTAAAACGTACTTTAAGCATGAATCTTATCTACATCACTGGGCTCAATATAACCCTTCTAAACTTCCTTGGGCTATAACAATCCTTCCACTTTCTACAAAAACTGAGATTTTCATTGGCTCCTCACTCTTAACTAAGTGTCAATAAAATATCCATGTGGGTAAAGGACACCAACTGTGTCTCATATCTACGGTTGCATAATTATCCTCTAGTGTAAACTGCTGAGAAATTAGTTATTTCTTACAAACTTTCTATGTATTTGATAGATAAAACAGGGACTCATTCTTTCAAAAATATTTCAGTACTACCTAACGCAGTGAAGGTAGAATGTCCAAGCTCAACACCAAGTGACTGACTGAATTCTAACAGAAATAAATACACGTTACCTTTGATATAATACAAAGAAGAAGACTGGACTAAATACTAAAACCAGATTCAGTATGGTTTCACCACTAGCTTCTTGAGGGGTGGCCTCAGAAAGAGTTCCTCCTCTGCACACCCAGGAGCTGGATGAGAAAATACCTAAGAGATCTTTTACCTCTAAACATTTTCTGGCTTCATGAGTCCTGTTTTCTGCTCTTCTTTGATGTCAGTCACTTCAGAGAATCTCTTTTAAGTCTGAAAATTATATTTTGATATGGAGGCAACTTTTTTTTAATAAAATGACTGTTAACTCTGAGCATTAAGACCTCATTTTTTATGCTTAATTAATGTTTAAGGCATATTTTCTTATGAGGGAAAGAGCAGATGCTATATTCATTTCAGAGATGAGACTAAATGGAAATGAATAAACAATTACTAAATGATCCTAAATGCTACGAAAGAAAACTACAAAATGTGAACACCAGCAACAACAATAATGGCTAATATTTATGAGTGCTCACCTTAAGCCAGTCACTGTACTAAGCACATTATATTTGTTATCTCATTTAATCTCCATGACAAATATATGGAGTAACCATTATTACTCCCATTTTGAGGTGGCAGAAAGGGGACTGAAAAGCTTAAGCAACCATTGCAAATCACCCATTAAATAAACATGGCATTTACTTAAGATTTAAACCCAAAGAGCCATCTCCTTTCATTAAATCATAATGCATATCATAAAGGAAAATGTGACACTTCAAAATATGCTTAATACAAATAATCCCTATACATGCATATTGTGCTCAAAACTAAAAAGTGACATTGTGAAGCAAATTTTTGCAAATGAATTCTGACTATGTTAATGACATACAAAATCACCCATGGCTCTAGGCAATATTAGAGACTGATGAAAATGCAAATTATTTAAATTGAAAATTGATGTTATATAAAGTTAAGCAAGATATATTTTTTTCCCCTATCTGATTTTAAAACATGTTTTTTACATTGTTTTTCTTTACAAGTATATTTTTGTAAATTACTTTATATAATCAAATATATATTTTGAAATATAAATTGTAGTACAGAAATATTACACTGCTTCTTTTTGTATATCATTTACAATATAGATTTTAGGTACTTTTTATGGCATTATTAATTTTATACATATCATAAAGAGTGGGTTTTGAATTATTAGCATCCGAACACTAAGTAAACTAGTTAATTCAGCTGGCTTTATATGTTCCTTTAAATATAGTAACTGGTCGTTCTTTTGGGGTAATGATTTATAGGTGGAGCATCCAACTGGTTCCCAACTGTTTCAAGAGCCCAGGAGTGCCAGAGAAGCAACAGAGAGTCATTAAGCTTGAGAGAGGAGTGGATGTGAACAGGGGTAAGTCTGGCCAGCCTCTGTGGATAGGTAAGTGTGTACATAATAACACTGAAAAAGATCCTAAAATAGTATGAAACCAAAATTGACTAAGATTAAATTTCCCCAAAGGCCATTGAGATGGGACCTTGAAATTAAAAGTGTTGAGGAAAGGATGAGAACTTTAACACACATCTGATTTGTAATTTGAGATCAAAATCTTGCATACATTTTAAATTATATTCTGATTATAGTAATTTTTAAATGCAGGAAAGTACATAAAAGTTAACCATAATATCATATCTCAGACATAAATATAGTTAATAATTTGATGCAATTTTTATATTTTTTAACCAACTAGTAAGTGAAAGAGATATTGCTTTGTATAAACATTTTTAAATTCTGCTTTTCTTCATCTACTACCATATTGTGACCATGTTTTATTGTCATTAAAAATTATTTAAAGGTTTTGTAATGGCTGTACGGCACAGTTTATTCAACTTTTTTTGTGTCACAACTTTCAAATTACTACTTTTGTGAACATTTTTATTTTAGGTATATTGTACTCTAGTCAGGCACATAAATATCCACATTTTTTACCAATTGTTCTTTTGGAAGCTTTTGGGAATAGGCAATGAATACACTAGCTAACAAACAAACAAATACATCGTTATCCTGGTTTTATATTCACTGGTTGAATGAGTAAACAAAAATTTATTTAGTCTTTAGTTTTCTCATAGGTAAAATGGAGACAATTATAGTTCCTAACTTGTAGCAGTATTAAGAAGATTAAATAAGGCACTTAGCACAATGCTCTAGATATGCTGCATACTCTTAATTATATAAATAACGATAATTATTATTACTATCCTGACTGTAGATCTGTTACACTCTCGTCTGGTGCTGTCTTTAGGAGGTAACATGCTTTGGTAAAAAGATCAAAATTTAGTCTGACAGTGTGTGATACATGGGTAAGTTACCTTACCTCTTCAAACTTTGGTATTCTCATTTGCAAAATGGGGATACCACCACCTATTTTGTAGGATTGTGAAGTTATTATAGATATGAGCCAGAAACACTCAACAAATGTTAGGTATTTCTTAGCTTCCAGATCCAATGTTTCATAGCAGATATATTTCTGATTCGAACTAGTGAGAATTAAATTAAACTAACAGTAGTTTAGTTAACCAAATCACTCTCTTCACTGAAAAGTAAGCATGGAAAAAGAAAAAGCAATATACTTAGTTCCGAAATGTGATCCCAGTATATTGTGGGAAATAATCACAGTCAAGAGCATTCCTAGTCTATACTTCCCCTACGCCCCGAAAATGAATCATATTTCCTATACAAAAAAATATTGTAGTCAAGATTATTATGAAATGAATCATCTGAACCAAACTGAAGCTGTCTGGAGTTATCCAAATAGCTCTGATTTGATCAGTTCAATCTAAAGCCATAAGAAATCAGTCAAATCAATTTAATGACACTGCCCACTCAAGAAACTGTTTGAACCACTACATAGAGCACAGTTCTACACTCTCCACATATTATGTCCCGCTATGTACATCTCTGAATAAGCATGATTAAGATGACACAGTGACTTTATGCCCTCCAGGAGACATTTCTTCATGTCTGAAGTCAATTTTGGTTGTCACAACAGGAGGAGTTTGATGTACTATTAACATGAGTAGGCCAGGGATGCTGAAGATTCTATAATTAACAGGGCAGCCTCTCCCTACCAATGTCCAACAATAAATTATCTTCCAAAAACATCAACAGTATCAAGGATAAAAAGACCTCAGTCTATAGTGATATTCACTGTGGTCAAAGTATAAAATACAATTTGTTTTAAAACATATATTTATTCTTTTAATTTAGAAAGAATATACAAAACAAGATAAAACAAACAGAATAAGAAGAGAATGAGTAGCACAAACTGTAAAAGCAGAGATGAGGTGATCTAGAATCATCAATGGAAAGTCGTGGGAGCGATACAGGAGGCTCTACAACCATGCCGAGCAGTATTTGGACAAGTCCAGAGTGAATCTACATTGGTCGTTAAAAAAGGAGGAAACAATGTATTCTCTAGTCATCTCACGGCCTTGAATTCAAATACTTCCTTTGTAGCATGATTTTAAATGAATCTGTGCCATGTTTTACCTTAAACATTGTTGACAAACCCTCACCTGAAGAATGAATAGAAATCCCTATTCTGCTGTACCCATCGAATATGCTTCTAGGTCTCTCACTGGGTTTTGTTGTAATAATTACTAAATTTTATTTTTGATTGTTAACTTTAGCATTAGTAAATATACTTTATTTTTGGTCAACCAATAGCACCCCTGTAATAGATGGACACGGCACACCTAAATTTGGAGTAGAGGTTAACGAGAGGGTTTGTTAAACCAGTTGTGCTCAGAGTCGAACACTATGGAGAGTGAGTGAGCACAGTTATATTTCCACCGAGTCTTCTGCAACATAGGAAAACCTTGTAATATGATTTGAGGGGAATAATTATCTTTATTATTCAAGCACAATACCAAGGGAAAAAAATCTCCCCTGCCTCAACATTAAAACATTTACATTTGAAAATTTAAGAAGCCACTTGCCATTCTCTAGATTCGTTTTGTATGATACACAAATACGGATGATATAGCAGGTATAATATAGGCCAGACTACTAAGTAAGCGACCTGGTAAACTGTAGGTTCATAGCGGGAAGAAAGAATGTTGCATGAGGTTTTGCACGTTGTTGACTGGACTCAGGTGAATAATTAACACAATCCATGTGGTGATTAGGATCAGACGGTTAAATCAGATTTTATGCAAATATCAGTCTTACCTAGAGCCTGACTTTACCAATAATTTTAGGAAACAAACCATCCAGAAACGGTGGTATAAGGCCTGAAATTAAAAGCACAGTATTATGTATGCCTTGACTTCTGAGGAAAACCAGGTTCTCAAAAGGTCTAACCACAAGTTCCCCTAGGAACTCTGCTCCCATGGATGAAGTCCCCTAGTGAAAAGTCCTTCCTGTTTCAGGAACCAGGTGCAGTCTCTTATCACTGAGCACATGGGGCTTCAGCTCCCTGCCACCCACAGAATTATTCAAACAATCGCACATCCTCCTGTGGGAACCAAGGGACACTTCACTCTCTTGATACTATAAGGCACGTCTCTCACTTAGCCTGACTCTATTCACTCTGTTCCCAAGTACAACCCCCACATGGCCTGCATGGCATGTGGTGTCCATCTCCCATGGGCTGCAAATACACATGACTGATAATCTGCTGCTGATCTCATCTCTCTGATGTTGGGTGTCAGATATTCAGCCATCCCCATAACCCTAGGTGGGAATAGCTTCCTCATCAATGGGATTTAAAAATGAGGTGATTAAGACAGAGGCAGGAACCAGACAGGGAGGGGTCTAGAACAGCCTGCACAGTTTCTCAGGTGTCCCTTCTTATATCACACTGAGCTCCTTGACCTAGACTTATAGGGAGGGTGTCTAATAAGCCAGGCAGTTACTGCCTCATACAGAAGGGCGCATTTAGGTTGTGAAACATCTCCATTCAATACTTTAATGATTACTCAGCTTATGAGTTAATTTCCATGGAGCCAAGATCACAAATCTAGAGAGCATTTACCATAGGCAACCTAAAAAAGAGATATCTTGCTCAAAACCTTCCATAGATAAGGGCTTCCTCCTTGAAAAAATAATTATTTGGGAATGCTCGGCATTACAGTTGTCAGAATGTTTACAGAGACTGGTCCAGTCTACCTGCCTTTTTTCTTCCTTAATATTAGAAATTCAGAATGAAATGGAACATAAGGCAACTTCTTTAACCGCTCCCACTTCACCAAACATGAAAGACTGAAAAGACTTTAGTAAGACTAAAGACAAATAGTATGACACTATTTGGAGCATGAGAAAATATTACGTAAATGTTCAATTCAGAAGTATACAGAATAAAATTGTGATAATTCTTCTTAAGTCTAGGTATGGTGGATCTGATACCAGTCTAATAGGAATAAAATTATTCAATGTTTGAAAATGACTGATTTCTAATTTTTAATTGATATATCCAAGAATGTGGACTGTTTGAAAATTTAAATGTCAGCATACTAAGTGATTTTATTATATCGTTACTTTTAATTCATGAGGGTGATAACTGCCATCCTAAATATTTGCTCTTCTCTCTCTAGCTAAGCTCATTTAAATAGGTGACAATTAAGACTAACAACTCAAGAAATAAAAGCTAATAAAAGAATCATATATATGCAGTGTTTTAAATTTTACTTCTTTCTTCACATTAAACAAGAATTTTAAGTGACGACGTTGTAACTATAACTCTGACTTTAATATTCTCTGCAATCACGTAAATAAGATTAACATATATGTAAAAGGTAGTGAAAATATCTGATGAGCTGAGATTCTCTGAAAAAATGGACTGACTGAAGTTGATAAACTTTTTGCACCAAACAGCAAGGAAAGCTTGAGCTGTGTTTATTTGTGAGCTGTCCTTAAATGAGTGTATTATGAAGATCAGTCCTGTAAATTTTCCTATTGGAAATGTGGAGTGTGCAATGCCATTGAGGTATTTTTCTTGCTGAATAACTCCTTCTATGTATTCTTATAGCGAAAACTATGTGCCAATTTATAGTCATTAGAATCCACAAAATAGTATTTTCTGTAGGCCATCATTATGATTATAAAAAGTCCTTGTGCGTGGAGAAGAAAAGAAGAATTAACCAGAGCAGAGAGGTATCAAACGTCATAACAATGTTCTAAATTATTATGCAGGTTTGCTATGTCTGTGATTATCTTATGCCAGTCACATAACCCTGTGGATTTTAGTTTTCTCATTAGTAAAATAAGGAATCGGGCTGAGATGTCTCTTGAGAACTTTTTAGTTTAAAAGTGCTTGTAGAGTATATATATGGCTCTTTGTATTAATCAAAATATCTTATTTATAAACCATGCTGAGGCACAGTTATTTTTCATTATTTTATTCTTATCTTCAACCAGTTAACATAGTATGTGCATGCTTTTTAAAATATGCTTGTATTGTTATGAAAAGAGGTTTGGATTAATATTTACAGTACAAAATACATCCTCTTATTCCACAATAGAAGTATACTTTTTTTCCTAATTTGGAATGGCAAAAATGGGCTTCATTACATGTTGTGCTATACCAATAACTTTAGCTTGCTTTAAATCAACACTATTGATTTTACATCAAATTAACATTTGAAAATTACTGAGTAAACTTAAATTTAGATTTTTGTAGTAAGCAATACAATGTAAATATAACTCTAAATCAGTGACATACTAAATATATCTCCAAAATATGAACTAGTTGCCATTTGTAATTGTCCTGTAGCTAAGTAGAAAGTTACATTTGCTATGTTTTTCCACTGAATAACCTCAATAGTAACTATCTTCCAAGGAAAGAAATTACACTGAAAAAAAAATCAATTAAAGGTTGATAATATGTATCCCATGGACATGAAAAACCAGAACAGAATCCTTTGTTTTTTATAACTTATATTTCCTTTCAATGTAAATATCACCCTCAAATGTTGATCCAGGAATAAGACCCACTAAGTTTTTGACTTTTTATCATATAAAATAATAATACTTTATTACCTTTTAATATTTACACCTTTAAGTTTACATTGCTAAATAAGTCAAGACCATGAAACAAATGGCCTAGTATATTTTTCACCATATCAAAAATATCAGACTGCTATAAGAATGCAGTTGCTGGCTGCATTACCATCCACCATGGTGAGCTACAATTAGATATAGAGAAACAGTCTTTCTATTGTAATTTTCCAATTCCACTTTGAAATATAAACTGCTTTTTAAAGAAGTGAAGAATATAACATGTGCTTGAATCTAAATTCCATTTCTCTTAAAGACAAGAATATTTGTTTATAACCTATTTTTTTAAAAATCTACTGCATACGAACATAGGAACTCAGCATATCTATACATTATTTACTAGCATACATAAATAATGTCCATACATTATTTACTAGCATGACAATTTTAATTATCTCTTTACTATGTGGAACTTGACTTTGATAGCTATTAAATCTGTTTTTATATTGATTTACTTTTATTTTCACATTAATCTGCATGTAAAGTTCAAATTAATTAATAAGAGTGTGGTATTTTTCCTCTGATGATAAACAATTTATATATGTAATCCATGAAGCAGTTTCATAAAATTGTGGTTTAAAATACCCTTAAGTAGAAATAACAAAGGTCTATACACATTCGAATCAGAAAAAGAAAAATTGAGTTCTCTACTTTATATGGCTCTTTTGGAACATCTATTAATACATTCAGAGTTAGCAATTATTTTAACATTCTGTAGGCCTCTAGAGCGCCATTCAGTATGATGTAATAGAATCATATCTTGTTGAACCAATAAAAAAATCTATACAATGTCGAATAGTAATTTTCACTGAGAGAATAAATTAGGTTTAAATCATTTACATCTTACATTAGTTCAGTTGTGCAAACATCAACTGTGTACAGGGAGTCTGCTAATTAATGGAATGCCAATGATGAATAAGGTGACTTTGTGTGCCCCTTCTCCCCAATATCTTAAGATCTGCTATATTTTGCAATGCGTTGATAAATATTCCATTGGATATATTCACATAATGTAATTGGAGTAAAAACGAAAACAAAAACAAAAACAAAAAACAAAAACGATGTGGTTTATTCTGGAAATTCAGAGACCTCTTGCTGGAAACTGCATCTTGATTGAATCCTAGAAGATAGGACAGATTGGTCAGGTGACGAATGATGACGAGGACATTACAGTCGGAGAGGACATCTCAGATGAATATATGTTAAAAGCAGGTCATGTATTTGGAAGTAGGAATAGTTTGTGTTAGTGGAGCACAAAGTTCAACATGAAAATGATAGGGCCTAAGACTACAGAAGTAATAGGAAGGGCACTATATTTCAGGCTAACAACTTATACTTTATAGGCAATGTAGCATCATTAAAGTCTTTTAAGTAAAGGTGTGATATGATCAGATTTGCATTTTGGATTTAAAATTAGCAAAATGATTTAAAAATAGAATTCAATAAATGCTAATGGGATTGATGAATCTATGTCATAAAATATTGATCTTCAAGCAACAGTACGTCTTTTACTTTGTGTGTGATGAACAAAAAAATATAAGAATCTGGAACCCTTTTACATTATGCAAAATTAAACATCTAATTTAAATAGGAAAACAGGTTGACTTCTAGAACTTATTTCTTTGCTCAGCTAAACTGATCTAAAAAGTAATTATTACCAATTTTAATGAATATTTATTGTAGCAGGTTGAATAATGTTTGCCACAACATTCGGCTCCACTCAGAAACTCAACATATAGACTTACTTGGAAATAGGGTCTCTGCAGATGTGATGTTACTGTGCAAAAAGGTCAGCTTGGTTTAGGGTGGTTCCTAAATCCAAGGACATGTGTCCTTATAAGACTACGTGAGGATACAAAGACATAAACACAGAGGGAGGAAGGCCTTGTGAAGACAGAGACTAGAATGATGCAGCTACAAGTCAAGCAACACCAAGAACCGCCAACAACCAACAGAAGCTCAGGGAGAAGCATGAGCCTCCACAAGGAATTAACCCTGAAAACACCTTGATTTCAAACTTTGGCCCTCCAGAACTGTGAGATAATAAATCTCTGTTGTCTTAGACACACAATTTGTGGTAATTTGCTACAACAGCCCCAGCAAACTAATACATGTTTACATGGCAGTGTCTCTCATCTAGGCAGAATAAGAGCTATGGGAATTACTCTGTGGTACTTATAAGAGAATATTCTCATTAGCACAGCATGAAAAGGATGAAACACTATCCTCCTTCGATTTGTATGTGGCTTCTCCTGACATGGTTTTCCCTCCCTGCCAGCTTGGCACTTATTTTCCACCATGATTTGCATTGGGTGACATATCTAGGCTTTATTAATTATTCATCTAAAGAGAGAAGGCATATATAGAAATCATTTCAGCTGTGTGTATTCTGGTTTCCCAAGATGCTGACCTTACTCTTATGAAGACTCTAGTTAAAGCTAATTTGGTATTTGTCACCAAAAAAGCTCACTATTTTCAACAATACACTGTGTTGGGCTTTTGTTAAATGAATGTTTGAATATTGTAGCCATAATGATTTTTTTTTTTAAATCATTAGACTGTAACTTCTCTCTTTTGTTTCACGTAGTCTCTTTGGTATAGAATATGATGAGCATCAGTGTTTTGGGAGACAGCTTACTGAGTCAAAAGACATGGGGAATATTAGCAAGTTTTTAAAATAACAGCATACACTTATTTTGACAAAATGAGGGAAAACTAAAGGTAGAGAGAGCTGAATAACCTAAAATGAGTTTAAATTCATTGAAATTGGAATTCATGTGATTGTCAAGACAAGTCAGGAAACAAAAACAGTAGAAACCCTAAAGATTTTGAAGGAGTGGCCTGGAACTAAACTTCTTCCCCTGGAACAGAGTGAACATATTTCAATCTTGAGAGGTATCTAACTTCTCAGAGGACGAAGTGACCATGGAAGCACTGCACGGAGGAAAGACAACACACACGAGGGGAGTCACAGGAGGCATACACTCCGATGGAAGCGGTGCTCACACAGATTTCTCCCTTCCGGTTCTGGCAAACTTTGAAATAAAAGAAGTACAACCCTATCCCCTAACCTGCAGGTTTAAGACAGATCATAGATAAACCCTCTAAGGGGTTTCTAGAAAGATGAGAGAATTCATTTCTCTCTCCCACAAGAGTGATCAAAGCCTAGATTCCCTGCTTGCTGGGGCCCCAGAGTACACAGCACTGCTACTCAGAGGAGGGCAAAAGGGAGGTATGTCTGTCTGACGATTCCCCAAAGACCCAGGATTTCTTTTCTCATTGAAAAATCAAACAAAGCCCTTACGGCAACAGTTCACTAAGTTCAAGAAAAAACAGAGGGTCATCTTTGAAGGAACCACTCCAGTTTGAATTCCAGTACAGATAAATCTAAACCATTGTAACTTTGGGAAAGTTATCCTTTACAAGTGTGTTCAACACATCTTTTTCTTATTATAAACATGTATATTTTTCTTGAAAAAGAGAATGTAATTTACATTCTACAAAAATAGACAAAAAATAATCTGACCTGAACATTAGTTAGAAAAATGACCTGTCACCAAATTTTCGACAGTAAAAACAGTCTCCAAGATAATTAAATTGTGTTTTTTTTTCCCCCCAAAGCAAGGAAAAAAATATTTAGAGACTGTCACTTAAAAAACAAGTGCTGTAATCTGTTTAGATTGTAACAAGAAAAATAAAAAGCAGATGTTTTGGTTCTTCTAAGCTACATGATCCAATATGGTAGCCAGTTTTCACCCTATTTTAATTCACATTAATCAAAATTAAATAAAATTAGAAGTTTAGTTCCTCAGTTGTCTTGGCTAAATTTCAATTGCTCAATAGCTACACGTGGCTAGTGACTACAGCAGATTGAGACATTTAAAGTTCTACTGGAGAGCACTGCTCGGAGCTATTTCTGTGCCTTTTTTTTTCTAAAATATTGAAATCTGTATTAGTTTCCTGTTGCTATTATAACAAATTACCCAAAATACAGTGCTTTAAACAAAAGAGATTTGTTCTCTCACAGTTTTGGAGGCCAGAAGTCCCCAATTGGTTTCACTGGTTTGAAATCAACGTGTCGGCAGGACCATACTCCCTCCAGAGGCTCTAGGGTAGATCTGCTAGTCTCCTGTTCTGGCCACATCCCATGGCTTGTAGCCAGACAGCTCCAATCTCTGCCTCCGTGGTCAGCTTGCCTCCCTCTTTTCTGTCTGGGAAACCACCCTCTGCCTACCTCTTATAAGGACACACATGACTGCATCCAGAGCCCACCTGCACGAGTGCAGGATAATCACCCTATGTCAATATCATTAACTTAATCACACCTACAAACACTTGTCTTTTAAAGTAATATTTATAGGGTCCAGGAATTAGGACCTGAGATCTCTGGGAGGCCATTATCCAATTTACTACAACCTGCTACAATACTATTTTTCAAATTCTATTTTACTTTATTTGATTCTGTTACCAATTTATCATTTACTCCACTGGGCATCTATAGGTATAAATATTAATATAGTTTTCCAAAGCGTATGATTTTTCCTCCAGAAAGGCTTATACGCTTAGAAAATCTAGCTTCCAATTTAGCTTCAGGTATTTTTCCTCCCCATCTTATGGTTGTCAAAGCCTAGGATTGATGGAAAAGCCTATGACAGCACTAATTCAAAACTTTACAAACCCACTTGCAAGGATTACAGAACATGTTGTTATATTTTAAGCCACACCTGAGTCGGAGCACTATTTCCTCTGGGCGAGCTGCTTTTTCCTTTTGCTGTGAGTTCTAAAGTAATTCCATTGACAGTATTGGTTTTAAAATAATTATTTTTAAAGGAAGCCATCTCAAAAAGATGCATGTCTAGATAGTGTAATGAGAATGAAAATAAAAAGAAAAGAAATAGAGTTGGCTGTAAAAACTACTCAAAACAATTAGAAAAATGGACAAATAAAAGACAATCCAATAGAAATATGGGCAATATTCCTGAACAAACACGTCAGGAAAGAGGGTATACAAATGACCAGTAAGCATAAACTCTTTAAAAATCAGGAAAATGTTCATTAACACTAAAATGAGATATAACGAACACCCGACAGAAGGGCTAACACTTTTAAATCGATGCTAAGTGTCTGAAATTGTATAGCAACAGGAACACATTGCTGTGAAAGTCTAAACTGACACAACCACTTTAGAAAAATTTCTGTCATTCTTAACCAACTTGAGTATATACATATGCTATCTTGATATTACCCCTTCCTAGGTCTCTACCCATGGAAATGTATTTATAGAAATTCTACAGAAAGAGCCCCAAATTGGAAACATTCAAATGTTCCTAAACATGAAATGAAAGAAAAATTGTGGAATATTCATACAACAGAATACTACTATTAATGGAAATAAATGAATACCCCATCAGCATGGATAATTATCACAAATATAACTGAGGGGGCCCAATGAGTGCATCTGGGGTGTCGATGTGATTTCTTACCTGGAGCTGGTCACATGGATATTCACTTTGTTGGAATTAAGGACTAGGCAAACAGTGGTAGTGTACCAGACTCTCTGGTTTCCCTTCTGGCTCTATCACTCAGGCTGTGTGCCTTTGGGCAAATATTGACTTTCACTATTTTTATTCTAATAAACATTGCTAGATTAAATTGCCTTTGTCTTTCATACCATGTTTTTCGTATTCACTGTGGTATTATTTCACTGGGGTGAAATCAGCATATTTCACGACACAAAAAAGTGTTCCATAAACAATTAATAAAAGAAATTATATATATCATGGTTTCCATTAAGAATATTACATACTTTTCATTTATTGAAAGTTGAACACGCTCCTTATAAAATTTGTCACACTGATAAAAATATCAGTTTTGGGGGGTTTTCATTTTTTCTTTTTTTGCCTTCCCGTCATGATGCCGACATCTAGAACACTGTGAGCGCAGGGTTTCCTTTCCAGGAATACCCAGAGTACACAGTAGAAAGGACCTACATTTGTGTTAGGGCTCATTGTAGGCTTCTTCTGAAGAGTTCTAATTTTTCTGAAGAACTAAATCTCTCTGTCTCTCTACTCATCATATTTGCTATAATAAAGTAATGACCAAATAAAATAAACCCCTACAGAATATTTAAAATGATCTCCATGGCCCCTTTATAGTAATCAGATCAGTCTGCACATAACAATGTTGCCTATGAACTAATAAAATACGAACTGGTCATCATTATAGCTACTATTTCACATTAATCTCTGCAAGTAAATTCAGAGGTAAAAACTTTATATACTTTTTTTTGTTATGAACTACCAAGTGTTTGGTTAATTTAAAATGCTTGCCCATTAGGGCATCTGCCATTTTCTGGTTATAGTGAGTTTTATTTTTATGAGTCTACAGGAAGAGGTAGGTAAGAATCTAAAGGGAGATTCGCTGCATAAAGCCGATATTCCAATTCTCTGCCCTGTCCGTATCCAGCATCACTCCTCCCCTGACCAATTGGAAGAACAGGAAGAAACATCTCTTGGAAGGAAGAAAATACGTTTTCCCAGAGAATTCACATACTAAAGCCAGTGTTTGCTAATCATGTGTTTGAAGACTGAATTTATACTACCTAAGGGCCTCAAAAATCCTCAATCTTTAAAGTAATTTGGTGTTGGTACTGCCTTCATAGAAGAAACAAGCAAAAATAAATTCTCTCTAAAAGAATGCACCATCAATATCTGCCCAAAAGAAGTTCCACAGATACAGTTTTGAAGAAACTGAAGTCACAGTCAAGAACATGGATGCGCATAAGGATAAATAAGAAGGACAGGCAGATAGGAAGTCTATGAAGGAAGGAGAGAAAATGAGGAGCGGGAGAGGGAGGAATAAACAAGCACTACTAGCGAAAATAAGTGGAAACAATAGATAGCAGAATTAAAATCCCCCAAAGTCCACATATTGGAATAATTAGACTTATGTATAATATATTTAAGAAATACAAAAAGGAAATTCAAAAGACGCTTAAAGGAAAAGAAACTTTTTATATGACCAAATTGGAAAAAGATGCAAATAAGACTTATAGATACATAAAATACAACTGACCTTGAAACTCAGTGCTTGGATTTTAAAAAGTGATAACTTTAACCAAAGAGAAATGGAAGGAAGCTCTTAAGAATATATTCAAAATGCATCACAAAAAGCCCAAAAGATGGATAATAGTATTGGTTTTTACTTTTTAAATATTTCATAAGACTTCAGGCAATTTAATTAACAAGCTTCATTGTTTTAGTCTATTGAACGGACACTTCCCAATCCTTTACTTAAAATATTCTTAAGGTATTCTTATATGTGTTTGTATATAAATGTAAACATACATTTATGACAAACAAACAACATTATGTTTTACTTGTATATAAAAACAGAAGGCAGTTTACTGTCAGAGAAAGTAAGCAATGGTAAATAACTGAAAATAAACAGATTACTATTTAAATGAAGATGGCAACGCCCACAACGAATTTTAACTGTGTGATACTCACAGTAAGAACAGCCATAGACTTCGATTCTGAGCCCAATGCGGCCTTCTCCGTTCCAGTCCAGGGGCACCATGCGCACGTAGCGGGCAATGACCGGGTGCTGCAGGTCGTGGCGTACCACGCTGTCAGAGTTGATGTTCCCAGGAAACGCCTGGAACGAGGATGGAATGAAAACTTAGGGGGAAAATACCTTGGAAAGAACCGTGTTCTCTATGTCATAAAATAAACTTAAATTTTC
This sequence comes from Pteropus medius, assembly GCF_902729225.1. NCBI lineage: Eukaryota > Metazoa > Chordata > Mammalia > Chiroptera > Pteropodidae > Pteropus > Pteropus medius. The sequence goes on from NW_024356333.1 coordinate 3,566,837, forward strand.
TTATCCAATGGCAGGATTTTATATTCTCCACACCATAAACAATTTGAAAAGAGCTTCTATATATCCTTTAATATGAAAACAAGTCCAGTTTTAAATGGAAACCAGGCCAAAGTTTCCATGGGTCCTTTTCTGTGTGTAGATATACTCTTAAAAGAATGAAATACTATATGGCACCCGATGTAGTATGCAATAAACATTTAAGTTATGAGTTCTAATATTTTAATTATACAATAAACCATTTTTCATGGAATCCGACCATACTTCTTGCTTTTAAAAATATCTCTAATATCTCAGTTGAAGTCTGACAGCTTTCGACATCAGTTAGGTAAAAAGAACAATTGACTGTGTTATGCATTTTTTTTTAAAAAGAAATGACAGAGTAAGAGAGCCACAGTCAGGAGATCCTGGGTGGCAGAGGTCAAACCAGGCGCAGGAAGACTAGTGCAAGGAATCGAGAGTCGATGCCGATGTGGACTGTGTGGAAAATGAGAAAATACAAGAGAGATGGTGTTTTGAAAGAAGACTTAATAACATTTTGAGAGAAGGGAGAAAGAGAAAAGATATAAATCAACCTATTCCAAGGTAAGAACACACAGGCACTGGTGACAGAAAGGGGAGGGGAACTGGGGAAAACAGCTCTTCCCTCAGCAACCTCTTCTTTTTAAGTAACAGCATCTGGATTTTCTCTAAAAGTTCACCCATTCTCCATTCAATCACCTGATTCAAGAAGTAGAAGCCACTGTCTAGAACCAGGGGTGGGCACTTAACTCAGTGAGACTCAACTACAGTCATTTATTCTGGGAAAGGAGGGGCTCTTGGCACTAAGCTCAGGTTGGCAGCTTCGCTATCATGAAGGAATGGATGTCAGAGAAAGACAAAGTAGGCACAAGCGTGAGGACATCGTGAGGCATCTAAATCCAAAGCTTGCTCAAGAAAATCTCTGGGCGTTTTCATGATTGAACCTGTTTCCTTTTTTTTAATGTGACTGAAAGAATATCAACCAACATAGAAGTATTTGAAGGGAAAGTTAATTAGTGAAGATTTAGATATATTGCATTTTAGATTTCACCATTAAATTAAAAGGCAACATAGAAAATCTGAGATGTTGAGGAGGACAGTATTTTATTCAAGGTTAGCTTTGCGGAGAGGGTACATCTATCATTTATGCACAAATGCATGGCATAGGGTATTTTTGTCAGCATTCACAGCATCAGTAGATTGCTATTTGCACTTTTCATTTCCAAGCATAGAGATTTGAAAGATTATCCTAATTGAAGTTTAAAACATTTCCAAAGAATGGTGTAGGCGTTCCTGATCCTGTCTTGAATATAAAGGCACAAATATATGTGAGATATCTTTTACATAGTAATTTTTGGAAAAGTTAAGGAACATAGAAGAAGGTGTAGACATAGATTTAACAAAGACAACATCTAATATTTATATATCATTTTATTATTTAAACATTCTAGTACACACTGTATTGTTTGTGCCCCACAGAAAACCTTGTTTTGCAGGCATGCTGTCCCCCACCACCCCACCGCCCCCGCCGCCCCAAATCAGGAACCTCAGCATCGGAAAGTGAAAGGAATTGCTGATGCTGAATAGCTAATAAGGGCAAACCAGGGCAAAGCTGGGAGCCCACCCACTCCCATCCTGACCTTTGGAAATCAAATTTTCAGCTGGGAATAAAGGTTTTTCTACTTTGATGTTTGATACTGCACGCTTGAATATCAAATTTAAAGTCTGATAGGTAATTTTTATCATACCACATTTTGGACATACATTAAATCTCTGGCCTATTTATTAGCATATTTTGTCTGCATACTTCTCTCTTCATTTTTATTTTCATGAATTTTGACAAAAATTCGTATTTTCCTTTCTCACATTTTCCAAAACATGCTCCTATTGTGGTCATTAGCAAAAGCTCCTCTGCAGGTTTTACACAAGTAATTAAAAGTATACATGACGTTGCTTACTAATAGGAAAGAAATACTGGTCTGCTACAGTGCATATATCATTTTAGTAGTAATGACTACAATGCCACAGGCCTTGAAAAGGACCTTTTTTTTTTTTTACATAATTTGACTTTTACATTCATTTGTACCTTGTTACACAGATGTAAAAAAATCCAGGTAAGACAGAGAGCTGAGTTTTGCAAAAACATTTATGATTTGGAAATCGACATCAAAATTGAAGGAGTAAAATAAATTTGAATCTTTCTTGAATAGAACAATATCCTTTAAAATTCAATCTTCATTAAGACAAATGTCACACAACAATATATGCTTTTTGGGTATATAAAAACACCAAATTCATTACTGTAAGCCTGAAAAATCAATTTACAGAAGCTTGTGAATTATATGTCATTGCTATTAAATCTCCTTTACTGGCTGTGATGTGTACGTACATATGCTTAGAAGTATAGTTTTTTTTTTTAACTAACATGACATTTATGTAACTTGCAAAGCTTTATGCTTAGTAAAGCTAACAGAAATATGTTAAACCTATGGTGCTAATTTAGAGTTACTGTCCTATAAATTGTAAATATACAGCAAAGAGTTAGAGCTTTTTTTTACATATTGTGAGTCATTCAGAAGGATAATTTTAGAATAATCTAAACATCATTGAAATTTTAACAACTGAAAATTCCCCACCATGTGCACTAGATATTTCTTCTAGCTCAAATAACAGTTCAGATGGTTTTGGAGGGAGAGGCAAATTTTTTTCTGTAATGTACCAAACAGTAAATAATTTCAGAGCACATACCTCAGTCCCATGCCCTCTTTCTTTTTCTTCCTTGTTATTACTACTTTTTTGGAACAACACTTGAAAAATGTAAAAATCATCTTAGCTCACAGATTTTAAAAGAACAGACAGGGACTTGAGTGGGCCCATGGGCTCCAGTTTGCCAGCCCCTAATCTAAGAGAATCTTTCAAATTAATATATCCTCCACTTGATTCAGATAGGATGCAAAAGTCTGAAATCATCAGAAAACTGTTCAGTCATTTGGCATTTAAAAACCAATATACTTTAGAAAAGCATTTTGTCATTCCTTGAAGCGTACAATTTATCGGACTAAAGGAAAATATACAGGGATTTAAAAGTATGCTGTGTGTGATGCCTAAACTAAAATTTTTCCCTCGAATTCACTATTATGGGGTCTGAAGTATAATTTATGAATTATTTTATGAATAGAATAAATATATTTAGTCAGCTAAAATCTCACATTTCAAAAAACCTAAAATTAGGGCACACAAGCCCCTGCAGCAAATGAATGAGATTGTATATCTTGGTGCAAAAGTTTGGTTTAAGAATGAAAAATGTGCCTACAACTCTCTGCTATTGCATAAGCAAGCCTAGGTGAAGTTTTAGTGCAACTGACAAGTTTTGCACATAGGAAATTAGATGAGGGAAAAAACAATACATGAATACTTCCTAAAGTGAGATCTTATTTTCTTAAAATATAAAAGGTCTTGGCTGCAACAGAAACACATATTGATTATTCCTTAAGCTGATGTCATAAACCTGTGATCACTATATGTTTCTGAAAGTGAAATTTTATTTCTGGCTGGATTTTAAGTTTTATTTTCCCCATGCTAATAATTTGTCAAAATGTAGAAATAGATTTTTCATTTTGCAGCCCTGATGTGAGTGAGTCTCCAGGCTTCCGTACATTCTCTGCTGAGGTAGAAAGAAAACAAGTACCTTCATAACACCCTACACCTGTTACACTCCTGCTATGGCCTCTTCACCTGGACTCCGTTGTCACCATTGTCATCTGGCTATACACACACATTCTGAGGACTCAGCTCAGACAGAGCTTCCTGACAGTAGGACGTCTGCTGACCCTCACTTCTCAACCCCTGCCACTCTGTAAGGGCACCTTGTAGCATCCTAACTTTTCATTTTCTTCACTCAGTCGTAATTACTGCATTATGTTTTTGATTACCTACCTAATGACTATTTCAGAAGTAGGTAAATCAGCTTCGAGGTTTGTGATAAAAACTTTGGTCCACCACTATATGACATCCCTAGCACAGTGGTTGGTGTCCACTAAGTATCCATTGACTGCCTGAGTAAATGAATGAATAAAAATGTGCATCCCCATATGTTTACATTCCATAGCTCTTGTTATTCTTGGATGTACAAAAACCAGTTCAGTAACCATTTATAGTTAATAAGACATATGTTTGACTCAAATGTCGTACAGGGAAAAAAATTGAGCATGCTACTCTGATTCAAGAAACACTAGACTAATAAAGTATTCCCAGTGGTATGGGGATGTCATTATAAGTATATAAAATGTATAAGAATTACAGAGATCATGGGGAAGAAAATCACACAAGAATCAGATCATGCAAAAATAACATAAAAATCAGAGGAGAAATACTAGGAGCAATGTGAAAATAACACACATGCACACACCACATGCCCATCAAACCTCAGATGTTCACATGTAATTCACTTGAACTCTGCTAAAAACATACTCTTTTTGGAGGGACAAACCATGGCAAACAAGTTGTGGGACAAATGCCAAAAGAGTCCATCTACGTATGAGCAGGAATACTCTCTCTGGATATTTCTGCTCTTGACTCAGTTAAATATATCTTATCTTCTACATTGTGCCTAAGTTATCTACAGATTTTCGAAATATTTTACTAGAAGAATCATTAATTATTAAGAATTATAACATAAGAAAAATACTCTGACTTAGCAAAACAATAAGGTACAACATTTTAAAAGTCTAGTTATCTTTCTGTTTCTTCATTTCTTATGGGGATCACACGATGATGGTGTTCCATAATTTTTATCCTTTGTGCTCATCTGTTCTCAGTCTATGCAGAAGGTGGATTCCATCTTTTTGATGCCTTTATTGCCTCCCACACTTTATTCCTCAATCTAGTTTCAGGTACAATGTTCTTGGATGCCTCCTTCCCCCACACCCCCTCCTCCCCTTCTTTCCCGTGGTTTAATGCAATATCTGTTATATATTCTATATAACTTCATTATTTTATGAATCCATATTATTTTTATCTCCAAACTTTCCTAAATATTTTCTTTATCCTACATGCCAAGCCATAAGAAAGGATGAAAATAAATTAGATAAATGCTAAACTATTTCTAGATAAAGCCAGTCAGCAGAGAGCTGAATACCTGCATTGAAATTTTGGTTACCGTTGTAAAATTGCATTTACTGAATTGTGTTTTGGCATTTTTCCACGGTCTACACTGAAGGAAACCTCCCTATGGGATTCGTCTCTATCTTCAGAGATGTTGTTGGATACTTTAACAATTGTCTTTTTTTCAATATTTAAAATAAATACATGGACAAAGTCAGAAGACCAAAGGCATTGTTATCAAGCTTAACAATGTTGAAGTCCAACATTCCTGACAGAAGTTTGGAGATGGAAATGTTTGAGAGAATGTATAAGGAAGGGTACGGTGAATAATATCCATGTCCTTCAAGTAAAAAGTCAAAAGATATTACTAAGGCTTGACATAACAGAACACTTACTTCTAAGTATATTATTAGAAGTAACATAATTAACAAAGAGACAATTAAAAATATGTAATTTCTAAAAACTGTACAAGTATGGGGAAAAGTAAGTTAGCTAACTACAAACTGATCTATCAAGAAGTCAGTAGTCAAGAGATAATTTCAAAGTTGATAAGTGATCAAACTGCACCATATAGGGAGAATGGAACCTGGGATGAGATAATGAGAAGACAATTTTTGCTTTTAAAATAAATCCTATCTGTACTATTTGATTAAAAATATTTATCCATATACTACCTCAATAAAAATAAATCACAAAATATGTTTTTGTGGGGTCACATCCATAACTTTGGCTTTGAGATTCCTGGCATACAACACAGATGGAAACACAATAAGTTGCAACATTCATTATATCTGTAAAAATGAAATCTAACCAGTTGCTTGAAAAAGCATAAGACTCCTGGTACTGAGCCCAGAAAGGAATTTCTCAAATGAGTCCTTATGTAAAAGGAACCATGCTACACAATAAACAAAGTATTCAACAACATCTGTATAAGAAGATAGAGACAAACCTCACAGGGGGTTTCCTTATGGAAAAATGCCCAAACATAATTCAGTATACACAATTTTACAATGGTAACCAAAATTTCAGTGCAGGTATTCAGTTCTCTGCTGACTGGCTTAAGCTAGAAATAGTTTAGTGTGTACAGAGGAATGGAGGAATTGCACCGCCTTCAGGTCATCTTCCATAATCACTGCTTTTCTTAAGAATTGTATAAGTTCAATGGCAGTTAAGTTTGTGGATATACTCCTTGGAAAGTACCCAGAGTATATCTCTTTCTACATGTGTAATCAAATGCTTTCACATGCATAAGATCAACAGAATAATCAAGTTTTATTTAGGATGAGGATTAATAATAGCAAAGTAAATTACCATCTTTTGTGTCTTTTCAAAACATGAAATTTTTCACTTGCATAGCTTCATACCATGAGATAGCAGTAAGTTTGGCACTAAATCTATTCTCTGCTTTGAACATTAATACTGAGTTTATTCTTTCTCAATTTAATATACTTATGCTTCCTGCCATTTTTATATTCTACAGTAAGGTTAACACCCAGTAACGTTTCTCTGTAATACAGAAAAGAGCCCAAATAAGGATACTTCTGGGATGTACAGAAGCTAATTTTTTCTAATATGTTTGAATCTCATCTTTCATTGAAAAAAAAATCTTATATTCCTCCATTTTTACAATTTCTAGTTTTCTACTTCCTTCCTCTGCAAAATGTCTCAAATAAATGTCTCATTTTCCTCTTTCTCTATGCTGTCTTTAAGCTTCAGCAATTTGCCTCCTGCTGTATTTCCTTTTGAAATAGAAATCAGAAAGGTCGCTGATGATGACCCAGTAAACTTTTTCTTGGTTATCTGATTTTTCCATTTCCTTGAATCTCTCTTATTCAAGGGCATTTCTATTTTGGACATTTTGTTTGATCTCAGATTACTTTTCCATCCTCTTCATTAGATAGTCTTAATTTTTCTGTGGATTATTAAAGATCATGTTGTTCACCCTAACTTTTCACGAGTGAGATCATCCACTTTCTTGCCCTAGTCTGAAGTCCTATGAGGATATTTTGCTGTTATTTACTGTCTCCTCCACTACCCTGAGTTAGTTTTCTGACTTCCTAGAAGCAAGAGTAATGATGGCACTACTTTTACTGATTGGATTACTCCAGCTCCCTTGCCCTCTGGCACCTGATTATATTCTGCTAACGGGGCACACCAAGAGATGGCCAGACCCTCTCAGAAGGCTTGTCTTTAGGGGCTCCAACTTTCACTGGTTTTTGAAAATACTGTTTTTTCTTTTTGTTCAGTAAGCCCTAGGAATGACAATAGCTTTCCTGTGTTTCTAGTTCAGGAGTGAGTCATCGTCCCTTGTTTGTTCCCTTAAACCTGGCCACACTTCTGTTAATTGTCCCGTCACTCAATTCTGTTTAGGTAAACACTCTAGAATGTACCATCTGCTTCTGATCAGAATACTGACTGGTACATATATGTGCACAAACTCCTTATTATTATTACCTTTTAACAATTTTATTTCCAAATGCCCAGTTGAAAATATGTCCAGAATTCTTCTAATTTTCTAATATCCTAACTTTCCTAAAATCTTTGGCTCTATTAACCTCACTTTCCCCTCTGCTTTTCATTATCACATCCTAATTACATTTCCTTATCTATATTAATTTTCTTTTCATTTCTATATCTATTCCAGGGTTTAGAACTTCTTAATTATTTCAAACCTGAGATATTGTATAGTTTCCCATTTCCCCCTAGCTTTCAACCTTATTCCTTTCCAATACAAAATATGGTATTGGTTATGTCAAAGTCTCTAAATCAAAAGTTTCAGGAAATCTCTATTTCGTACTAAATAAAATCCAAATTCTTTACTAGAGCATGCTATTAAAAATCTTACTATGATCACAGAGTACTTAAAGTTACTTGTTCTGTCAAGCAAAGGTGTCACCTAATTTGAAAGATTCATTACAGTATTATACTATAAAATTAATATTTTTGTAAGACATAAACATGCAATTTTAAAATGTACTTTAAAATATGCTAATCGCTAATAACAGAATTCTCTTTTTGTCAGCTCATGCAAATCATTCTCTCTTGTACTTAAGTAGATATAGAAAATTAAAGCAAAAATCAAGCAGATATAAAACTTATTTGCAAGATACTCTGATTATTCTTACTCTATCTTCTCATGAGAATAATAAAGTTAATAATATTTAGATGTGAAAATATTTTTATTTAACAATAACCAAAATACATAATAGGATTAATGAAATATTTAACATAGGGTTTCGACGTCCATGTAATTTGCCCCAAATTGTTAACTGTTTCATATGTAGCTTTCTTTTCTGATTCACATATATTTGTAGATAATGGCTATGCCTAAAGAAAATATCTATAATTTAAAAAAATTTTCAATTAAAACTGTCTGAGGTAGTTGATCAGATAGCATTATCTGATATGAGTACAGTAACCACCTGATAAATTTAGCAATTTTATATTGAATGGGGAAAACAAAACAGAAACAAATTATTTAATGACAGAATTTTAATTTGCTCTAAGAACAAAGATCCACAGCTTATATTTCTGTTCACTGGACTAATGGCTATTTTCAAAGAAGCCGAGGTACACTTAGCTAGTAAAAGTAATGTGTACAAGAGTCAAGATGCAAAGATGTATTTTGTAGAAATCACAGCAGACAGGCTGACCACAAATGATGTCAATCAGTGCTATTTCTCAACTTGGCCAAAAATCTTAAAATATTATAAGATTCTGTACTCTGTTATAGGTGTATAAGAAATGGTTCATTTATATTAGGTTTAGTTTGCATACGTTTTTTTTTTTTTTTTTTTTGTCTCTGAATGGTTTAAGTAAACTCTGAGTCTTTTCTGAGCCCACACATTCTGCTCTTATGTTATAAAAATGCTTCATCTTCTCTTACAGCTACTACCTTAACAAGAAATGAGTAAAAGGAAATATCTTCTATAGTTTCTATTATTTTTAAATAACTGCATATAGAATATATTTTCAATAATCATTCCTATTAATAAATTTTAATAAGTATTAATAATATCACCAAATTATGGAAGATTTAAGCATATATCTTTCACTTACAGATATATTTAAGGTTATATTTAGACAATGTAATTCATAAATAATGTTATGGATTTTTAAAACCATGCACCAAATATTTTTCAAAGGATGGATTAAAAAATATATGAGAATTACATATTTTAGGCTTGAACAAGTCAGAGTAGAATCTAAAAACTGGACCACACAGACTGCATTCTCAGAAGACAATGCAATTAAACTACACTGATTAAATAGTAATAAAATATAAGGTATCAAAATAATATAATTTTAATCTTAATTCTGCCACCAAATAGCTGTGTAAACTTGAATAAACTCAAGCATTCGAGACACACAGGGACAAACACATCATTGTGGTCAAGAAACGAAATCATATGATTGTTACCAAATACTGAGACCAAATTAATCATAAAAAGAGTTTGATATTAAAATTTGTGGTATGCAGCTAAAGTGGTATTTAAAGGGAAATTAGACTTTATTATTTATAGTAGGAAATAAAAGGTGAAAATTAATGATCTAAGCATAAAATTTCAGAAGTTAGAATAAGAAAGCACAGAATATTCAAAGAATATAGAATACATAAGAAAATAATTAGAAAGATAAGAGTGAAAATAAAACACAAAGATCAAGAGAGCCAAAAGATGATTCTCTATCAAATAAATAAAACTAGAAAATCTCTGGTGAGATTAATCTCCGCCCCCTTCCCCCCCAAAAAAGAGAAAGAAAAATGATCAATGTTAGAAATGAAGGATATAACTATAAATAAATTAAAAATAAAAATAAGAGAATGCTATGAACAAGCCTTAAGCCAAAAATTTTAAAATGAAAGTGAAATGGTCAATATACCACAAAAATATATCCTTAAAAAAATGACTTAAGAAGCAATATAAATCATTAAAAAGGTTTATCAAGAAAGTAAAATGACAATTCAATTGTCTCCCCACTGGTGGAAGAGAGTTCCTCATGGGCTGCTATATGCCTGCACGTTTTGAGAGCGGAGCTTTTGTTCAGTACTGTCTTTATAAGGATGGTCCTATAACGAACAGCTGGGAGAAGAGGGCAGTTTGTTTCCAGTCCAGTACAGTATCAACAATATCTCCTCTGGGGCAAAATTCAGGTGGCTTTGCTTGCAACTTATTATAAAAGAATGAGGTTTCTGAAGCTTAGGTTTCTTAAACTGTTTTCCAAATCTCCTGCATGTCTCATGGACCAGTTTGCATCATCTTGGGTTTTACGGGGCAAGGGGAATTGATGTGAATACAATGCTCATTAATAAAAATAACAACAACAACAAAAAACCTCTGATAAAACCAAGTGTTAATGAAATGCTGGACACTGCTAGTAGAAAAGCAAAATAGTACAGCCAGTTTAGAAAACGGTTTGGCAGCTTCTTAAATCTACCCAGCAATCCCACTAATCAAGAAAAAGGGAAATCTCTCTTCTCATAAAAGTCTGAAGCTTTATTTATAATCACGCCAAAGTAGAAATCTCCCAAATATCCATCAACTGACAGATGGGTAAACAAAGTGGGGTACATCCACAGCTCTGCTCGCCTGATTTCCTTCTACAGCCCATCAAAGGCAAGTCCTACTCAGACTATTTTCTTCCTTCTTTTCATTGAACTCCATCAGTCCTATTTCCATGGGGCCCTTGTGTTATTATTCTTTTCCTAAAAACTGTCCTTGCCTCAATACTCTTAACGAGATAAAGAGATCTGATTTAAAAGAAAAAAAAAAATCAAGAAAAGCAAAAGCAAAACAAACAAAAACAAAACAAACAAGAGAGCCAGCTTCTTTTAACCCTACTCAATTTTTTAATTACAATACCACATCCTCCTTTACTGACCTCCCAAACTTCTGGAAGAGGCAGATTTATATCTAGTCTTCTTCCAAGGGTTTAAGTCTCATCACTCACTTTTTCCTTATTCTATAATTAGTTTTCTATGCTAATAAAGTGACCCTCTGCGACCCCTCTGGAGCACTTGGTTTCCTTATAGTATCTCTTTGAGACTGTGATCTCGTTTTGATTCTGGGACAGGGAGAACACCTATTCGCACGTCTCTGACTTCTTCCTTTCAGTCCTCTTGTAGAAGGTCCGATTCTAATCTAAATAATGAGGACCGATTTCCATATCCCTATCTCCAGTCCTAACTTAGATTTTGAGATCTAGGTCAGGATTTTAACTGTCTTACAGACATCTTTATTTGGATAGCTGGATGGTGTTTCAAATTAAAAAACAAAATCTTTTTGTTCTACCAAAAATTGACCCACTTTCTATTTTTCCCATACTGTTTGCTGATACTGCTGTCCTCCTAATCCTCCAACCCAGAAGCTTCTGTCACATCTGTAACTTTTCTCCTTCCTTATTCACATTCACAATGCACTGGGCGCTGGTGGACCTATCCCTCCAGTACTGGCTTTTCTACTCACGTGGACACCATAGTCTTTCAAACTGTCCTTCTCCCCTGACAGCTCTCTGAATATTCTCCCTGCATCCAATCTCTTTCTTCTTCAATTTACTTTATATGCTACCCAAAGAGGGATTTTTCTAAATTAAAATCTCACCCCTTGAGACAAGGGTTGCCTTTTCTCACATGTTGCCAACTCAATAAATTGAAAAGAATAAATTGTACAATTATCACCCTCTTTTTTGTTTATAAGATGCTAAATGATTCACTTAACAGATTCTTTTCAACAAATTAACAGAATTGACTTAGCTGAACAAACATGTTTGTTATATTGGCATCATGCATACACAACATAGGGTTCTTTTTAGATACGACCTGAGACAAGTAGCCAGTTATAGCTCTTGATTTACAGAAAATCCATAGTGCAGTTTCCATTTTTAATGCTTTCTTTATAACAAAAGATGTTCCATTTCTCATGCAATGTGATGCTTATTTTAGAGCCTATTATTCCCCTGCACATATGAAATTTTATTTGCTTTCTGAATCGAATAATTTAAATTTCAAATAGATGACCACCACTTGAATTTCTAAACCACCATGTACACATATATGCATATTTGTGTACATATGGGAGCTCTAGCATAACACACTCAATTCACGCGCATTGTGAGCTAAAAGTGCAGACTTCTGAGAAATTTCGCACTTGCGGCAAATGCACAGGCTTCCCAGCACCTTGGGGCTCTGTAGGGAATGTTCAGTCATCTGTGGGTCCTTGGGTACAGAAGTTTGAGAAGCACTCACTGTCACACTGAGCTCCTTGGGGTACAAACTATGCCTCATTCTTCTCTGTATCCTCATGCTGAATTCAGGGCCACCCACAGACAGCGTGACCAGGGATGCTTTGGCCCACCTGTCTGAAGTCTCCCGAAACTCACCTTTTTCTACAGCTCAACATGGTCCCTTCTCATCCAAGAGGCCCAGGGACTCCTTCCTGTGGCCTCAGCTCCTTCCTGCTTTCTAAATTTAAATCAGACTTCTGGACTGGAGCAGACACCTCCATCTCCCTCACCATTCTGCCTAGGCTGGTCATCTTCGTCCTTTTATACTCATTCAAAATTTAAAAAAAAAACTAAGGTTCAGAGAGGTGATCACACAGCTAATAAGAGGCAGAGTCAGAATTCAGACCCACAGCTGTCTGAAGTCTCCCAAAATTGACCTCTTTCCACCAGTTTAAGGCTGCCATTTTGGCTTCTTCCTCGAAAAGGATGGATGGGTGGATGGGACAATGGAAGGGTGGGCCAAAGTATCCCTGGGCATGCTGTCTGTGGGTGGCCCTGAATTCAGCTTGAGGATAAAGAGAGGAATGAGACATAGTATGTACCCCAAGGAGCTCAATGTGACAGTGAATGCTTCTCAAACTTCTGTACCCAAGGACCCGCAGATCTTTTAGGGAAGACAGGCTGTTCCAAGCACATGCTTTGGAAAACATCTTCCAAGAAGTTCTGCTTACTTCTGGCCCAGGGGGGACACATTTTTCTCAAGAGGACTGGGGAAAGGGGAACATGTAGAATTTAGGGCACATAGCAAAATACTATCCAGAACAAGTTTTTCTTTTCCTCCCCACAGCATTCAGGTATGAAAGATAAAGATTTGCACTAATTTTATGAATTGTTTTTCTATCACTGCAACAAAGCTAATAAGCAATAGGTTTTGTTACAAAATTATACATAGCCAGAGATTCTAGGGAATCAAAAAAAAATAGAGCGCTTATTTTGAAAAATGCCCTTTGGAGTAAGTGGGAAAAAACAAACCTTCGGAGCTATTAGATTACTTTTTGAATAAGATGGTTCTGTTCAGGTCTATTTTACTCAACTTGTCTTTGAGAAATCTCCTACTGAATTATCTAGAGAAAAGATTCTTAGCATGACAGCATCCTGGATGGAAATAAAATGAAAGTAAAATTTAATCTCTAATGGAAAGTAGACATTGTAATAATAACCAAATATTACTTGAAAGTATATATTAATTTCCATATTTAACCATTATTGTGAGAAGAAAATATTTTTCTTCAAGTATATATGTGTACATATTATACAAAGAAAAATCTAAACCACTTTATGTCTTATCAAGAGATTAAATAAATGAAGTAAGCCTTTGTGGTTTTCAGTATGTGGTCTTCAGACCAATTTACATTCGGTAATATTTTGTTACTTTAAAAAGCCAAAATAAAATCAGAATTTGGGCTCCAGTCATCTTATATAGTTATAATATTAGTATTCTACTGCCATTTCTTCCTACTCAGAAATGACCTATTTACTTGTTTCACATAAACACCTCTGTGTTATAAAGCTTTTATGTACAACCCTGGTCTGCATCCATGTTTAATTTCATATTCATCAAGAATATCCAAACAGTGTAAATACATATAGGCTTTCTAGCCATACTAACTGATGATGTCAAATAAGTACATGCATTGAGCTATGTGAGATATATACGTGTAATGTACACACACCAAATGAGAGAAAAGGGACATTAAATTACATAAGCATCCATAAGTTTGACATTTTTTGCCTTTAAAGTTTTGAAAAAATTTAAAATCATGTAGTAGTTGCAAAAATAGTATAGAGTTCCTGTGTATCTTTCCCCTGCCTCCTTCACTGATAACATTTTACATAATCAAAGTACAATCATTAAAGACAGAAATTTGATATTGGTATAATATTAATAACTAAAATATATACTTTATTCTGATTTAACTACCTTTTCTATTTTTGGAGGGGAGGGTGTATAAAAGTTTTATCAACTGTAGAGATTCATGAAACTTCCACAATTATGATACAGAATGATTCCATCACACGAAAGTAATTATCTCTTCAATTTTAAACTTAACAAGACATATCAGAATATGCTTTGAAGGCTGAGTTTTGCTTTCATTTCTGAAATCAGTCCTCATTCTAGCATGCATTCTTTTACTTCCTGCCACTGACAGACTACTTTGTGACTGTCATTGGATTAGGCATTGGACATTGTGTTAATTACAGGGTGTAAAGAAAATAATAGAGATTGTATCTAAAGACTGCTTAAATTCTAAATGAGGCAAAGTGTTCCTAACTGTATTTCAATTGGGATTAGGATAGGAGATTAGGGGAAATAAAGAGAGGACCACAACAGTAACTTATCTCCATCTCAGTCCCACTGACTACATATGCAAGGTAGGAGATCTAGTGTGGAAAAAGACATTTATGGGGTGATGAGCTTTTTTACCATTTTACTGTGAAACCCAAATAGCTTTGGCACCAGGAGGACTCAATACATCCATAGAGGTGGCGAAGGGATTCAAAAGACAGCTGTAAGCAAACATGATGTCCACAGAGGGCAGAAGACCAGAAGTCAAAGCAGGTGACTAGCAGTCACAGAGAAGAGTGCCAGCTCTTAGCAGAACAGACTTAGTGAGGAACACATGCTCTGGTTCATGAATACAACAGATGAGAGGTTGCGAGGGGTTAGGGAAAAGTCAGGGTGGAAGGGAATTAGGTGTGCCTATAAAATGACAGCATGAGGGATTCTTGAGGTAATGGAAATTTTTTATCCTTACTGTATCAAAGTCAATATCCTTGTTGTAGAATTATACTATAGTTTTTCAAAATGTCACCACTGGGGAAAACTAGATAATAGAGGGACATGGGATCTCTCTATATTATTTTTTACAAATGCAGGTGAATCTATATTTTAAAATAAAACTTTAATTAAAGAAAAATTATATACTAAGCATTGTATCTCCCTGAACTATCAAAACTTACATCTTAGAAAAGATTTATTTATTTATTTTTGCTTGAAAATGATATACAATTTCTAAACAAATGTTGACTCATGACTACAAGTTAAAATTAATGGTTCTCAATTCTATAGATAACAAACTGGTGGACTCTTATAAAGAGTAGACTCATCGAACACCAAAAACATACATATTATTATATATATATGTTTTATACATGTATAATATAATTAATCAGAAACATGCAAGTGACCATCACTATGATGTTTGATGACTATAATAAAGTTATTTGATTAGAAAAATGAACATAAGGCTCAAGAAGAGTCCTTTATCTAATTGTTTTCCGATGTGAAGAAAAAACACTTTGGCAAAATGCCACAAAATTGATATTCAAATAACAAAATGATTATTGTGATATTTGTTATGGACAGAATATCAAAGTAGTTCATTGTGTGGTTTCTTGATAGAAACATCTTAACAAAAGAATCCTCTATTGGTCTTACTTGATATTTATGTTAAAGGTGAAATAAAAGAAAAAAGTACAATTTATAATTTGCATGTAGACAACTCTAAGCACTTCTGCACAGTGAAAATCTAGGCCAAGGGGAATTTTTTGCAATAAAATGTAGATATAGAGAAGTGTAAAGTGGGCTTTAACATGATCAATATATAGTCATTTCCTAAGGAGGGGAGGGGCTGTCCACACTTGTATTTTTGGAATAGTGAACTGTTACAACTGAGGACAGATCTCGGAGTCATTGTAGTTTATCCCTGGCAGGCAATACCTCACTGAGCTCTCACAATGAGGCCAGACCAAAGAAACAGGAAGCTTTGTCACCCTGTATTAAACGACAGTATTTCTATGGGATACTATTTGTAATTCTGGTCACTAAACTGCCACAAAGGAATAACAGAACTCTGGGAGGTCTAGAGAGGGTAGCTGCAATGTTCAAAAGACAGAATCTTTCATGTGTGAATAAGGGATTTAAAAATATTAATCTCAGTACAAAAAGATTTTTAAAAATGAGAGAAAATAGGGTTGCGCAGCCATAATCAAAATGTATTCATTAATACATCAGTGTCAACTAGATGTGTATCCTTAATGGTGTGCTGGAGAGTTCTTTCCTTACCCTTCTACAGCTCAAAATTCATCCATTTGATAAAGGCAAATAAGTTACTGCTATCAAATCGTCAAGGGGCATACAGGTTAGGAGAATGACGAAAAGTTGTATGGCTGAGACAATACTTAAAGATAAGAAACCACAGAGAGAAGCAAAATATAAGAAGATTACGTTTGATAAATATAAATGTAAATATCTTAAGTTCAAAAGTGAATTAAACCAATAGGAAGAGGGAGAGATATTTGAGTTGAAAAAGATAGCAGGTTTTTCTTGACCCCAATTCACTGTGAACTATCATATATTCAAACGTGAAGTGAGACACATGACAATGCTACTTTGACTTTAGAATAAATTATTAGAAATAAAATGTCCATGCCAAGAAAAATAATGGCCCTCCTAAATTTTACATTGGTAAGGATTTCAGTGGTCTAGAAAACATGTCATAAAAGTAACTGGCTAAATAATTAATATGAGCGTTAATCAAGGCTCAAAATTTTACTATCTCTTAAAATAATTGTCTCTATAAAATATGTAATTAAAAACAAGGGGGTACATTTGATTAGTAGGACAACACGCCATGTTCTAAAACTTTTGAATGCTCATTGAACTTTAGTGATTCATTTTGTAATCATGTAACCATTTTATAATTTTTTTGTCAAAATTTTGCAGCTGTAAACCTGGGGTACTGGGAAGATTCTTGGGTTATCTCAGTTTTTTTTTTTATCACAAAACACTACGCAATGATAATATGAAATGCATTATAATATCAGTGTTCTCTGAAGTGTGTTCTACTCCACACTTTTCTGTTTTCCCAGATTTATGCTGAGATAAGGATGTTCGGCTGACATTTGAAGCTAGGTTTCACCTGCCCAGCACCTGGCACAGTTAAAATTATTTTTAAAGGAGATACTATTAGAGAACTTGGCATTGATGACACAATATTCCTGGGTTATTATAGGAAACAGAGTTGTAATCTGCCATCCAATTGCTCTATATTTCCTCTCAAATCTGGACCCCTGGGTCTATCTGATTAACAACAAATGCACTGGCAATGAGGCACAATGCATTCAGCAGACCAACTTTCTCCTCCAGAAGACAGCTCTAAATGGGTCAACTCAAATAAATGAGAGCTTTACAGAACAAGAGAACCCAGTGGTTTTGTGAGATGTACAATGCTTCAATAAAACAGGTTAAAAAGCAAGGTCAAGACACTTTGTCCACATCTATAGTTTCAGGCCAGACCCTTTCAACACTGTTACCTCTCAATTGTGTTATTATATTCATCTTAATTAGGCATTCAAGCTCATTCTACACTATTTCAATGAAGTCTATAGAACAAGAAAAATTTCCTAAAATAGGTTATGTAAATTATTCTACAATAGTTTATATAAATATTCAAAAGCCTTCATTGGCGTTTTGGTGCTTATTGCAAGTGTGAATATAAAAATCAGCCCAGAATTCAGGATCACCTATCGTTTGTAGGAGTCTATTTCCTCTAATCATCTACCATCACCTGCAGGCTTTACCCATTTCACCTGCACTATATCACTCCAATTATCACTAACTGTCTTGTGTTTTTCACTTAAGCCTTTTCTCATGCTATTTGCTATAACCAGAACTTTTCTGACCACTTCAATCTTTTCCTAGCTAAACCCTATCTGTCATTGAAGACCTTCATCCACAATTACCTCCCTATAACTCTATTCTGACTACGGCTAATCTGCTGTGAGCCCTTCTGGCTCTGAAACCCCATTACTATACGAAGTACTTTCCACTCTGTCATATAAGAACTTGCCCATTTGTTTTATTCTCATATTATTTCTGAAGCATGTAGAGATGTCTTTCAACTATTTTTATTTATCTTTATTCCTTCCAATTAGATTTCTGCTTTAGACATGCTAGACAAAATAGTTATTGGGTGAAAAACTACAATAAATTGATAAATAATACATTAAAACCAACATCATGATGGGTGGTCTAATATTGGCAACTTCACCTATCATAGTAAACACATGTGAAATTTAATTTATAAAAGGAAAGTCTTTCTAGGTGAGTTATATACGCATACAGGTCCTTTTGGAAATCTGGTTTGTGCTTATTAGTGCATTTGTTGTCAATTTTTAAAGTAGTATTCTCAACTTGTGAGACACGAGAACAGAGCTTTCCATCATAGCTACCATCCAGTCAACTACGTCCATGTCTTTGTAAAGTGTCAGAAGGTCAAACAACACATAAGGTATCCCAAGGAGATGGCGACACACCAGAATGCATGAACATTTAGAAAGCCTTTCCACACTCAGCTACAGCTGGCTACACAGGAGAGAAAATATTTCCTTGAAGATTTGTTTTCAAAGTGCTATGAGGGTTTCAAAGTGCTATGAATTTTCAATTGGCCTGTAAATTCCCAGTACTACTTAGAAAATACAGAAGTTACTATAACAACAATAAAGATTTGCAAAAACCATATTTTTACCCTCAGGTTCAAGTGTCTGATTTTTATGATGCATTCTTCACTCAAAGCCTATACAACAATACTCAGTGAAAAGACGTTTATAGTATGGGGAGGCAGTTTCCATTGGGTCTCTCGAACAAAAACAGACAGTTGATCTTTGTTAATTATACAAATTAATGTGAGATATTAGTGCCAATGCTGCCCTTAGTTGTTATTCTCAAGACAAAGGCTTAAAATCTTTTTCAAAGGGGGTATTCCTATTGATCAAGGGAACTAATAGGTTTGTACACACTATTGTGTCTTTGGCTTACCACAATTAGAAAAGACCTAATTCCTCCTTATTTCTTCAGGCTTTGTTTTCCAAACACTTTACTATTTCCTTAATGGGCTTAGACAACCATTTTTTTTTTCCCCAACACGTTTCTTGTTTAGAAAAAAAGTGTAAGTCACTGCCAGCATTAATTTAACATCATATACAGGAATGCGACATTTCTAGGATTTGACATTTTCAGTGATGGAACTACTACAAACAATGCTATAAATAGAATGAATGATATCATTTGTTTTCAAAGACTATCGATATGCTGGATTGATACGAAAATAATAATAAAAGCAAGATATTTTGTGACAAACTTTGAGGATAAAGTTAGGACTGTAATCCACGAGTTATCTCAGGGTAAACACTGTAGCCACAAGTGTCACGGGTGAGTATTCTCAAGGCAAACAGGAAAAGGGTTAAGGGAATGGTTTCTAAGGTTTCCAAAGATAGTTAGTTTCTGGTATAATGGAACTCATTTTTGTCAAAGGTAAATGTGAATACAATATGAGTTTGCCAATCAAAAAAAGCATATTTTCTCTGAAAAAAGCATGGGTGAGGAAAAGGTTTCCATTGATGTGTTTGTTATTCCTCCTCTTCTTACCTCTTTCCTCATTCAAAGCAATCCCTCATTTAAAGCCATAGTGCAACACAGATGGAAAACCACTGTACCAATCTCCAGCACACAGCAAAATGCAGACAGTGCATGTTTAGGACACGTGACATAGTAAACTCAGGGAGGAGACTATTGCGGGGCAAGAAGTCAGATCAATACTCTTCAATGGGGTTCAATTTAAAAGAAAGAAAGCAGTCTTGTTTTTCAACTTCACGTCTTCATGGATAATTCTGTACCTAACCTGTGTGTTTGGTACTTTGTTCATTATTATTGGATACTATGAATTTTATATATGAATTAGTAAGAAAAATTACATTAAGTTTTTAACTAAGGCAAAATAATAGAGTGCCCCAACACAATTAAGAATTGTCTAACAAACCTGTCTACAAATCATTGATTATTTTTTAGGGAAATGTAACTTTTTTTTTTTTTACATATTATAGATTATTGAATAGAACCTGGTTCTATAAACATAGGTGCTAATTTATAGAAGATTAACACATTGCATATCTTTTTTTCTAACAGATTCTAAAGATTTCTATCCAACAGAAATAATAACTTCATTATAGATTTATTGCGTTATACAACATAAGGGAATTTTGTATCTAACTTATTTGACATTCTTTCCTTCACTGATCATATCCAGTATTCTCTCATGTCTTTTAGTTTTTGAACCAGCTCCAGCATCCTTCAGGTTTCATTATTAATGAGTGAAATGAATCTTTGACATATGCCCATCATATATTTGTATAAGAATCATGTTTTACATACAGTTTGAAATTTATACTTGGCAACGGCATTGTGAAGAGTTGTTCAAAGAAAATGAGTCAGTTTACTGCTCTTTACTGTTTCCTAAGTTTTTGGCATTAACAAAAAGTCTGTAAAAAAATAAAAATTGACTGGGTTAATTTAAAAGCTTAAAGAGAATTTGAAACAAAATACCAAATTTTACTTAAGATACCATCTGAGGCATTTTAGAGAGTTTCCATTTGTGTGTAAAATATGCAGTTATATAATAAATAGAAAATAGCACAATAATACAATAATTTCAATAACCCAATTGCAGAAAGAAATAAAATGTAGCCTTTTAGAGCACTGTTATAACAAAGTACATCCTATTGCTGCTACATTTTAATAAAAGGCTAAATGACATATCAAGCTTTCCAGTTTATTAACATGTGTATAAAGCTGAAGTATATAATACATAGCAAGTGGTAAAAGGGATGAGGAAGATGACTGGGAGGATGGAGGGAAGAGACATAAGGTGAAAGGAAAGAGAAAAGAATAAAGCGTGACAGCAAAGAGAAATGAAGGAACTGAAGGAAAATAGCACTTTTAAAATGCGCCAATTCATTTCATTTACAGTGGGAAAAAGAGGACAGAGGATACTTTAAGTTGATTTTTTTTTTACTCGCTTAAATGACCAAGATATGATTAAAAATAAAAGTGGTTAAACTTTTCTTGAGCAGCACAATCTTCCTTCCTTCGGCCTCTCACACAGAGTGCCCTTGACCGCAAGCGTTTTTCTCTGTGGGTTCAAAGGAGGCAGCGACCTAACGCAACAGACAGGGAGGGACCTAATACAACAGACCTTCCCCAATGATCTCTGCCATTTCTAAATATAACTTCTCTGGGGCCCATTCTTTTAGTTCTCTACTCTTGACTGCGAAACAACAAGGTAAGCAACAAACTATTTTGTGCTTTATGCATCTAAGTTTGCTATTAGAATACAAGATTTCGAAAAGACATTTCCCAGAAAACAAAACAAAACAAAACAAACAAACAAAAAACATATACAACAGAGGATTTGAAAACTGGAATTTCAGGCACTTTGGAAACTCAAAGAAGAAAAAATTTGTTCAAATTGAAACATCTGTCAATACACCTTCAAAAGTGAACTACAGTTGACCTTGAACAACATTCATGTATAACATTTGACTCTCTAAAACCTTAACCACTAATAGCCTACTGTTGACCAGAAGCCTTACTGATAATATAAACAGTCTATTATCACATATTTTGTATATTATATACTGCATTTTTACAATTGAGAAAATAAAACATTATTGAGATCATAAGAAAAAAAACATTTATAGTACTATATACATTTACTGAAAAAAAATTCATGTATAAGTGGACCCATGAAGTTTAAATCTATGTTATTCAAGGGTTATTGTATTTACTCTCCATATGAGACCAGTTCTTTTTAAGAAGCCCTAAGGAATAATCACTTTGTACGGGTATACAATAATTTTATTGTCTTTTTCAGTTCTGCTATTTCAAAGATTATCTACAGCAAACTTTATAATGGGCAAGGGTGGGAAAATATCTGACTAGAGAAATATTTGATTTCTTAAGTCCATGGAATGATGTGCTTTGAGATTTCTTTTGCTGATCTATGTATGGAAGCACAATTGGCTTGAACTCAGGAGAAGAACAGATACTTGCCATTCGCCAATGAAGCTTAGACAAGCAATCAGATACTAGATTAAAAGATTGTCACTGCTCACAGTTGTTCCTTGCTTTCATCAATCGTGAGAGCTAAATTCTACTCAGGTTAGCACTGATGAGTCAGAGTTTTTGAAAAGTTGCACAGCTTTCAATCTCTTAGAACTCAAATAGAAGATTACTAAATTTCTAGTGCTCCCAAGGGGTGAACACAGGGCACAAGCAACAGAAATCAGGTAAGTACTATTAAAATATTCAATTAAAGTAGAAGCTTTGTAACCTGACATATCTCATAATAATGCCTATTGCCACTCAGGAGAAATGACAGTTACTTTACCTGTCATTCCTAAGGAGGAAGAAATTGAGGGCTAGTACTAGCTTCTAAATTCTTCCGATAATTAGACACTATACCCCTGGAACCATACCCCAATGAGTAGGATACATATGAGTTAGAATTTAAGTTTGATGGTGGTGCATGGGAATGGAAGAGCACAGTTTATGAGATTCCTTGGACCTCTCTTTTCTATAGTGCAATATTTTTGGTGTTTTTATTCTTTCTTAAATTCAAAAGAACACAGCATTGAAAAAATAAGAAGCATGTGAAGTATATATATCGATACTATAGTAATTAAATGATTCAAGTCTATTTTATCCTCAAAAATGTATAAATAACCAAGAATCGTTACCACCTATTCCTAAGACCCTGCTGGGATTCTCTTTTATGAACTATGACACTCTCTCAGTACCCCATGGACGGAGCCACTTAACACTGGCGATTAGTCGCAGCTATAGGGTTATAGTATCACTACCACCACTCACTGATGAAAATGAATCTTTAGATGTTACAAGAGCATAGCATTTTTAAATGAATTTTTTTTTTTTTTCAAAGCAGGAGGATTCTCTTTTTCAGAACATGCTAGAATTTTGGCTACAAAATAAAAAATGTTCAACTACTGTATTTGAAGAAAAAAAAAATACAATATAATTAAAAATAAGAAGTGCCAAAAGTGTCTTAAGAACTTGATTTGTTTTCTCGATCCTCCCAGCAAACTTATTAGGCACACTTTACAGATGAGGATTTCAGCAGTGTGCCCAAAGTCACTTTGCCTGCTCATCATTTCTACTCCCTTCAAACTCAGTCTATGTCCTCAATCAGACAACCTAAACTACATTAACCGTTCCTTTCACCTGTGTTTTCTAAACTACTATGAAGATGAAAAGAAAACTCTGCCAAAAGCATCGATAAACATCTGTTGAGCACAATTAAAGTTAGCTGAAATAATTTAAGAAATTATTTCCTTAGCATTCCCAAAAAACTTTTCTATGATATTTTATAGCGAGTTTTTTTCCCCATTTGGCATTAATAATCTTAAAATTATGTATTAATTTGTCATGCATCTCAAATATAGCAGTCAACAAGGAGAATAAGGAATCAGCATGCTCTCCTTAATGCTGTATATAAACAGCTAAACCATCTCCAGGGGCCCATTATAGAAGAGTATACATTATTTAACCCTCTTCTTTCTCTTTTGTCTTCTGTTGCCAAGACTCAAGATCTTTCACTACTGATTAACACTCTTTCCACCAAAGACTGGCAGAGGGGCTGAATGCTGTGTATGCTAAAACAATCTACTTGGTTTGGTGTGTTCACAGCTGTGGCGGAGTGAGTGTATGTTGGTGGGGCAGCAGAATTACAGAACTAAACATTATGTTAAACCAAAGAGGAAAGAGTGAATATTTGGATTACTGGATAATCTGTGAATTCCTTTTACCCATGCTATGTCTTCTAGTTTGAACGAAATAATGATGTCTTCATTTACCTCTGGAAAATTAACTTATTTATTGTTGGATAATGTAATAAAAGTTGTCATGGTTACTTATAAAACTTAAGTTATTACATTAATGAATATAAAATAGAGCATGATAAAGCACTACTCACAGAACCAATATATTAGAAAATACTGGGTGTTACTTTAGAAAAGCAAGACATACAATATAGCTAAGTACATTTCAAATAGAAAACAAATATAATCTATCAGAAATGCACGTATAGTATTTTTGTATTATATTCCTGAACTCTGAATTCCTGCTTGGAAAATGTATTTGTTTAGGAGTACAGAATAATAATTAACATTAAAACAAGCACCAATAACCTAATTGATTACCCTAGTGAGTTCATTTAATGATATCCAAGGACTCGACCTCAAGATGCAGCTATAAAAGCGAAAGGCGGACATCAGAAGCGTGGCGGAGTGAGAGATGTTCCTGGATCTCTCCCTTGAAATAACAATAAGTTGAACATCTAAAACTAAACAAATAACACACAACCAGCACACAAGCATATCTGAGTGATCTGTGCTGAGAGCTTCCAGAGTGCACACGGAACATTCTCGAGAACTGACCACATGCTAGGACACAAAACTCGCCTCAACAAATATAAGAGGATTGAAACCATACGAACCATATTCTCTGATCATAACACTTTGAAGCTGGAGATCAACTGTAAAAAGAAAGAGGGAAGAACCACAAATACATGGAGATTAAATAACATGCTACCGAAGACTGACTGCGTCACAGAACAATAAAAAGTGAATGACATTGCTATTCCCCTTGATGTCATGTCACAAACATCCTTCTTCCATTCACAACTCTTTGTGCTTCTGATATGCATAAATTTACTAATATGCATTCTTATTTTTAGATTGCTCCTCTGTATAATTTATCCAAAATCTGACCTAAATACAAAAGCATACCGGAATAGAAAAATAATTGGTTTGCTCTTCTCAGCAATTGGCACTGTATTGGGGTCATAGTAGACACTGGGCTCATATACAGGACTCAGTTTTCAAGAACAACACATTAAGCTGGTTGAGTAGAGATAGAGTTACATAGTAAGATAATACTCTAAGGTATGTCGCAAGGCAGTGAATGATTATTGCTAACATCATATGCTATGAGCATCCAAAGGAAGTAAATGGTGTGGATGAAACTTTCCAGGAAGTTTCCAAGAAAAGGCAGGAAACAGAGACAGAACCTGAAAACAGGTACGTGGTGAGATAAAGGAAAAGAATTTTAGATAGAACAAGCTAGTATTAAAGTATTAATGTGAAGACAGTGTTTAAGGATAATACATTTGACTAAAATTTGGTTGAAACTGTTGCTTAATATAGGGAAAATATAACTAAAGGAAATGTTGGTATCAGACTGACGAAATCACTTAACACAAAGCTAAAAGGTTAGCTCAGATTCTGAAGACATATCCAAGTTTTAACATTTCCTCCACTCTGTCTCCAGGACTGCTATACATCTCTTAAAGTTTAGTAAACATAACTGCAAACAGTATTCCAGGTGTACCTCCCAGTGATTAGTGGAACGGTAAGCTCATTCTGTCAAAATTAACTTGAACTTTTTGGGTCCATCAAAAAATAGGACCAATGACTTCAGAAAATTAATTTGAATCACTCTATGAACTATTTGCTATCATGTAGCTGGTATTTTGCAACCCAGTCTTCTGTGAATCCATTGGATTATTTTCCTCAAATATTTATATTATTTGCCTTTTTAAAAAAATCAAAAACAGCCTTGAAAACACTTTTTCTTTTAGAAATAGGGATCTATAAGGTTGTTTGTTTTTTTACCATCTACAAGAGTAATCTGCAAACCTAGAAATGCCATTTTAAACATATTTTTCTTGGGCACTAGAAAAATGTTTACACTGGTTCTAACACTGACATGTCTCTAATGGTGCCAGTATTTATAGCTACATAGTTCTGGACAAGATTGGCAGATCTTTTAGCCTGTCCTCTCATTTTGTTTCTAAAAAAGTTTTATATCAAAGTCAAAATAATCTAATTGCAAAAAAAATATTCAAAAGCTTTGGCATAGAAACTTTTCACAAATATTTTAAAAGTCTGAATCAGTTTCATTTTTTCTCACTAGCTTCAAACATTCTTGAGTTTCAGACTAACTTTTAAACTTTCCATAGAACTAAAATTCTCTAGAATTATATTTGTCAGTTACTTTCAAGTTCAAGTTATGTTTACAACTATTATTTATGTCCAACTCTTAATGACTTTCATCTCGACTATAATACTTCTCCATCATTCTAGTTATTTTTTATTTTTAAATAATATCAAACTTACATAAAATTGCAAGAGTAGTATGAAGAACTTTTTTTCCCCTCTGAATACTTGAAAGTTGCCAACATAATTCCCATCTTCTCCAAATAGTTTAGTATTTAATTTCTAAAAACAAGAATATTTTCCTACATATCCACAGTAACCTTTAATATCAGGAAATATCAAGCTGCAAATGCACTTATATTGGCATGGATTTGTATATTCATCTATATGCACTGAAAATTGTGAAAAGTATGTAGTTTCTAAAGAAGAATCCGTTGATTTTACAGTAATATCATAGAAGTCATACTCTAAAATTCAAGCTTATGGCTTCGTTATCTCAACTCCTGCCTCTAGGTTGAGGGAGACCTAGAGAATCTGCCTTTAGTTGAAACTTTCATTAAGGTTTAGAGCTAGATTGATAAATACTCTACTAGATAGTGTCTTTCTCTCAATTAAACAAAACCTTAATTTTTATCTGAAATGATCCATATTTAACTACATTCTCTTCCATTCAATTGAATTGCAAATTCAAGATAAACACAGCTTGAAAAGACCACTGGCTACAAATGACACCCTTTCAAAGAGAAATTATTTAATTCAGCAAAACTCCAAGGGAAATAAATACATGGTTCTGAAGCCAAGGTAAGCACACATATTGGACTGAATTTATATGAAAAAACATTCCTTTATCAAAATTTTGCATTCTGACAAGCACCAATTCTGTTAGAAATTACATGGCTTGATATTTTTAATCAGTGCTTTCCTCAGACATTAGGTTTTTGTAAATTCTAGTGTTTTATAAGCAAAGAAAAAAAATCTGGTAATTATCAGAACACTGATCTTATTACATTTTAGATTATTCCCATCACTAAATGTTACGAAACACATGTTAAGCAAGAGAAGTTATAAAGACTCGTCGTTACCTTTGGCTTGGAAACTTGCACTACTCATATATATTAGCATAAGTGTGTATACTGTTTTCTATACATGTTTAATCTCGAATTTTATAAAGCATCTGTATAATTTTTTTTTTGCTTTTTTTAATTCCTTGAGATTGAGAACTATGTTGTTTTTAAAACATTCCACATATTTCAACACCAGGTACACAGTAAAAGAAAGAAGTACAACTTAAAAAATCATCATAGCATCTGCCTCTTCTTGAATTGTTTTCGAATAAAGTTCATAAAAAATCATAGCTCACCATAATAGAAATAATGAAAGATTTAGAACCAATTGATTCTTATTTTCTGCTCTTTACTTGAGGCCATTGGGTATGCTTATCTCTAGAAACTAACAAGACACATTGGCTTTTCTTATTGTTACTATGAAAGAAGAGAGTCATTTTCTGATGGAGCCCATGAAATGATAGATAGTAGAAAGTTAAAGCGCTGATTAATCGGGTCTCTTTAAAAGGTGGGGCCATCCAAAATTAGGTGTTTCCTTAGTGGGTAATACTGGATAGTTATTTCTACCCATTAAAATATTAAATAGACGCCTGCCATATTAATCTATTTTAATAAGAAACAGGAAAATTTACCAAAATATATTTCATTAGAATTGTAGTTTTTCTTTCAATAATGATAAGGGTATAGGTGTGTTAATTTTACTATAGTACACTTTTATTTTTCCAATGCTTTTGAAGATAATGTGTAATTCTGAAATTTTTACTCAGTAGATAGTGAGCTTGATGTTCTCTTTCGCTGATATGACTGAAAATATTTTTTGAGGTCTTATACAGCATAAACTAGAAACTGAAAAAAAATGAATATGTTCAAATTTTTAAGATATCCAATATTTATGAAAGTTAAGTTTATATTATTAGTTATACTACTGAATTTCATTAATTCCATTAGATTAATTACAGAGAACTTATTCATTCTTTCAGGTTATAGGAACACACAGCAAAGGTGGTTTTCTTTTTTTATTAGCATTTTAAATTCCATGACAAGTTGCTGCCTTTACTCGTATGAAGCAAATCATTATAAAGAAAAATAAAGTAACAGAAGTATGTTCTTACAGTTTAAATAGCATATTCTTGGCTAGCATTTAAGCACTCCACTCTAAAATAATCTTTCCTTGACTAAAATTATTGTACTTTTTAAGATCATTTTACCAAGAAATGCTTATCTACAAGTTGAATTGCTGGGTCAGTAGATATGAACAACTTCAACTCTTCTAGACAATGAGAACTTATCCCTCCAAGTGGCTGTATCAAAACAGATTCTTAGTCATATATGAGGGAAAGTTTCTTTTGCCCATCTACTAGGAAATAAAAATTCTTTGCTTGAAGGAATATAACTTTCAGAAGTTTTTCCAGGTTAAAAAGTTGGTATAAACACAGAAGAAATAATGACGACAATCCTCAACATGCTCATCTCGAGTCAAAATGACCCAATCTGATATAATTGATCTCTATTCTCCATGGACAGTGGTCACCCTGAAACTTTCCTTCTCTGACATGCTGAAGATTCCTCTCTTCTGTTAGATCTCCACTTTTCTGTATCTTTGTCTTCTTTTCTAGATTTACTTCCTCATTTGGAAGGAAACATCCCTTATTAGCTTCTTTGGAATGAAAGCAA
Organism: Pteropus medius; assembly: GCF_902729225.1. NCBI lineage: Eukaryota > Metazoa > Chordata > Mammalia > Chiroptera > Pteropodidae > Pteropus > Pteropus medius. The sequence goes on from NW_024356333.1 coordinate 3,595,828, forward strand.
AGATGATAAATAATTGTATGTCTGAGAATAATTGTATTTATTCTCATAACTGAGTTATAATTAGCTGGATATGGAATTCTGGGTTAGAAATATTTTTTCCTTAGATTTTTAAAGGCAGTATTCTACTGTCTTCTTGAATCTGGTATTTCTGTTGAGAAGTCCAAAGTCATTTTGATTCATAATCTTTTGTCTGTAATATGGTTTTTGCTTATTTTTTCACAGGAAGCTTGTAGATCCTTCATTTTATCCTTATCTGAAATTTCATAATTATGTGACTTGATGTTCATATATTTGGCTCGACATTGTTTTGTCCTTCAGAAAACACATGGCTCTCAGTTATGAAAAATATCCTATGAATATTTCCATTATTTTGATACTTGCCATCTCATTTTACTAACATATTATTTTCAAAAATTTCTGCTATTATAGTTTTAATTTATAAGAACTCATTTTTGCTCTTAAAATGTCATTTATTATTTTATTCTCATTAATGGATAAATTACTATGAGTTCAATGTGAAAACATTAATATTTTTAAGCCTTTCTTCTCTCTATATAGTTTCTATTTCTTATAAAATTTTCCCCTCCCTCTTCCTCTCCCTCCTCTTTTTCTAATCAATGTTACAAGATTTCCTCAGATACTTGGAAAGTGTTGTTTGAGGAATCTGAATTTCAGAATCTTTATGATTTTCTCATGGGCTGGTGAGATTTCTAATGCAACTGAGTACATGAGTTCTAGAATCCATTGAAGTCTGGGCTGGAGATAAAAACTATAGTGACATCAGTGTTTAGAAGACATTTATAGCTTTGGGAGTAAATAAAATTGTCTTTGAGAGAGGTGTAAAGAAAAATGGTGTAGCACTTTTTCAGGTAAGCCACACATTAGGATTTTCTATGTATTATGATCTGTGGTGGTTTCTTTAATATGCATTACCTTGAACAAATTCACATTTAATTCTACATATATGCAAAAGAATTAAGAGTTGCATGTTTTAAATTATCTGTTAAAAGACATGTAATAGAAAAAATGACATTAAAAGTAGTTAAACCAAAAAAACCATAATGAGAAAAATCATCTTTAAAAATTAGTGTTATATTAATACGCAAACATGGTGATTTCATATAATTTCAGATATGTAAAACTGACATTCTACAATTGAGGACCTGAAAATAATCTAAGCTAAACAATCACTAATTATATTCCTGAGATAAAAAACAGCTGTATGGTATAATGGCAAAAAAAAAAAAAATCATATTATGTGAGTTACTCACTTAGCAGAAATCATTCTCAAAATTGCTGCAAGGTGTATTTCTATTTTTCATGTGATTGGCACTATAAAATTTAAACTGAATATAGCTAGCAAAAATTGCTTCCTAATTATCATAAAATTATACTTAAGAATCCATCAAATCTTTAAAATTACCAATTTGAAAGGGAAACAAGAACTTTCTAGAACTTTAATAGTAATGCTCAAAATTATGAACAATAACACTGATCTATGCTTAAAACAATTCACAAAATTCCTTTCCTGAAAAGGAAATACACTGCAATAGAAGAAACTCCAATGGTAAGATTATTTGCATTGTGCTTGAGAGAACTAAAAATGTTTTAGAACACTGATTATTTTAAAAACTCAAAGCCCAGCTCCCTTTCTACTTATTACCAGTAATCTACAATTTCATGTTACCTGATTCTTTTCCCATAGATTGAACTTTATAACTTTTTAAAACCTTTTTCCATTAACACCTGTATTGATGGTTACAGCAGTCTTCTACAGGAAGTAAGAGTATCCCCATGTGTCTAAAATGTACTGTCTGCTTAGCAGCAGATGATAAAAATACTGGAAGACAGAACAGATCAGCAAAATCAGACAAATTACACCTTATTTAAGAATTTACGGCATATCAAAATGGTACTGGCTGAACCTGAAAAATACTAAACATTTTCAGAAATTATCACTTGAAAACTTTCTTTTCATTTGGAACAATGAAGATGCAACCCTCAGATGGTAGTTAGTAGCCAGTATCAAATGGTGGATTATAGCATGACATTTTTAAACATGTGTGAACAGAGAATAGAACATGGAAACTGAATCATTAGCATTTATAATTCTGCTTTGCAATTTGCCACAAAGCGAGAAATACTTCTCCAGAAAGGAGATAAATTACAAATTTATTTTAAAATATTCTTTGAAATTTATGAGGGAAAATTCTAGTAAGGATTTATTTTAAAAGCTATACGACAGTTATTTTTGTACGGTTTTGTTGCTAATTATTGGCATTCACATTAGTGTGGTTAATGCTAACAAAAGATCCTAACATGACCAAATTGCTTCACATATATTAATGGTATGTGGTCTGGCCACAGGAAAATCTGAACTATGAAATTATCATCTCCGTTGTCTTTACAAATACTTCTGGGAAGGAGGTATCATTGTGATTAAAATAGCAGCCCATCTACCTCCTTTAGTATGAACACAGAGCAATAGATATGTAAAAGCATTTATGTTTTTATATATGCTTACTGAAAGGAATCCATCAGTTATCCATTCTGCATAGTTTTTCCATAGTGTTGATTCATAGCAGAATCAATTGTAAAAGAGTTGTGTATGTATATAATAGTACCATTTCTCAGTTGTAGTCTTTTGCTTGATGTAACATCAAAATCTTGAAATGAATAGTGTTTGCTGAGTAGAGAAAAGGAACAAACACACAGCTATCATCATTCAAGCAGTAACAATACATTTATGCTAAAGCAGTAATTTCTTCCTAGTGAATTCTTACAAAGCCATTCAGCAATTCATAATCACTTATCCTTCATGCCATACACATTGTTAGGCTCTGAATACACAAATCACCATAACAACATGGAAAATGAAGAAATATGATCACTTTGAGTTTTGTTGTTCAATGATCTCAGCACTTTTCCTGATTCAATACGTACCCAATTGTTTCTACGAGAAAAACTGAAGAATTTTCACAATTATGTTGCACTTTCTTCTTTAAAAGAACTTAGCAAAGTCTCTAGAGAGGTTCGTGTGTACCCAGATTTTATGACTCTATTTCCTTATTGGTTTTAAAAATTATTATTGCAAAGCATAAATTTAATAGAAACTATTATGCTCATAGCTATTTTTCACAACTTTGAAAAACTTAATTAGATTCCCAGGTACTTTCTCTTATGGCAGTAATATTTTGACCACGTGGGGCACCATGCTTAACTATGTTACCACACTGGTGGGTTCTACAGAGTCATTTCTCTGCCTTCGTTCTGATCTCTGTATTTAATGATAATGACATACTAACTGCAGATCAGGTGTCCTCCTTCTTCCATTTGAATTAAATCCTCATGTTATATTATGAACCAACTGCAAATTTCAACATATTTTTAAACTAATTATATTCCAAATTAAATGGTTTATACTCATTTATAATCTCAAATGTTTTGATCAAATTTCAACTAGTTATGTTTATGTCAGATGTGGCCAAGTCTAATTGTCTTTTTTTCTGAATATACTTAGTTCTTTCTTGAGCCATTCAAATTTTTTTTCATAGTGACAGTCTGTGTTATTTTTTTCTCTTCTACTACACTGAAACTTCTAAAAGGTAGAAACATTCATCACTGTATTTCCTATAGGGCACTGATAATCTGCCTACAGAAGGCCAAAAAAAAAAAAAGTCTATGTCTGTTTCTATGGGGGGGATGTTTACACAATGAACTAATTCTTGGTATCCTTTGAATATGGCATCATACTCAGCTAAACCACAGTCTCCTTTAGCCATTCTCAACTGTTCGTGTGTGATGTCTTATGAGAATAGTATGGTAATCTGAAGATATCATTTTCCCTTTGATTTAGTCCATGAAGTTTTCTTATTAATATTTTAAAATTAAATTACCACTACTCAAATACAAATAGAATACAAAATATGTCCATAATTCAAAACCTAAACAACTTCTAAAAATACAGCTGACCCTTGAACAATGTGAGGGTTAGGGAACCCTCGTAGTCACATAGTCAAAAGCTCACGAATAACTTTTGACTCTCCCAGAACTTCAGTCAACCTTCTGTATCTGCAGGGGACTATTTTCCAGGATACCTTTCGGATACCAGAATTCACAGATGCTCAAGTCTCTTTTATAAAATAGCACAGAACAATGCATACAGTTGGCCCTCCACATCTGTGGATGCCCAACCACGGATCAAAAATACTGTTTCTAATCTGCAGTTGGTTGATTCTGCAGATGTAGAACCTGGGAATACAAAGGGCCTACTATATATTTATTGAAAAAAAAAATCAGCATATAAGATGACCCACACAGTTTAAACCCATGTTGTTCAAGGGTCAACTGAAATGGTAGAATGTCAAAAAACCATTTTTCTTTGGATTATATAATTTCCCTAACAAAACAAACCTTAGTTAGACAAAGGATTTTTAAATATGAACAAAATTTTCTTGGTGAAATATCACTTGGATCTCAGGAGAAGAGAACGTGTTGAAATTATAGAGGACAGAATCAGCAACAGAATAGAGTAGAATACTCTTAAACCAAACTAACCTGATACAATAACAACTAAGCCTAGATATCTATTTGAAGTTGTAAATAAAGAGTAAATTGAGAAAAGAAGGTAAAAGGAACTTAAGCACAAGTACCAGTCTATGCTCTTGTAAGACAGATGTGCAATCAGACCTACACTGGGATAGAAGCTGTTTTGTAATACATTTGATAGGCTCAAATCAGTAGGACCAAGTTTTATAAGACATTTTTCCCATGTGTATATTTGACAATAAATTGAACTAAGTGTTCTAGGGAACTCATTCATTGAATGATTAACACTCAGCACGGATAATGCCCATATTTTGATCTGACAAGCGTTAAAAAGTGAAAACTTACAGTAACAAAGAAGCACACAGAAGTTCAAATAGCATAACAGAAAAGATCTCCATGTAAATACGGCCTCTTTCCTAACTCCAGCTCTGCTTTTTATTTCTTTAAAAGACCTATGTCAAATCAAATATTAAATATAGCCAAATATCTATGAGGTAGCTATAATGTGATATAAATATATGCCGGGTAGATTTTTATTTTTCTAGAGACACTAAAAAAATAGTTTTAGAAATAAATACTTTTTTCAATATTTTTGCTTCATTCACATAAAATAAGTATTTTGAAAATAAATGTTATGTTCTTAAAATAAAACTATTTTATATTACTTCAGTTTGTCAAATTTACAAAGTTAAAGTGTTCTTTCAATATCTACCTATTTACCCCTCTCTTTCTTGCATTTTTCTAAAATTATTTCACCAAACACAAATCACTGTAACAGAATCTGTGTGTCCTTTGTTGGAAGACTATAATTACTTTAAGAGTGCAGAAGAAAGATCACTTTCAGCTAGGATGATTAGAAACATTCTCATGGTAATCTTTTGAGGTGAATTGAACTAATAAACTTTTATTATATTACTAATAATTTAGTAAAGCTTCAGGATACAGAATCCAACATCCAAAATCAATAAAAAACATAAACAATTTGGATTGTATCAAACCAAAAAGCTTCTGTACAGCAAAGGAAATAATCAACAAATGAAAAGGGAACCTATATAATGAAAGAAAATATCTGCCAACCATATATCTGATAAGGGTCTAATATCCAAATATAAAAAGAACTCATATAACAGCAAAAACAAATATATGATTAACAAATGAGCAAAGGACCCCAATAGAAAATTGTTCCGAAAGAAGACATACAGATGGCCAACAGATAATGAAAAGGTGCTCAATACCACTAATCATCAGGGAAATGCAAATTTAAACCACAAGGAGATATCACCTCACACCTATTAGAACATCTACTACCAAAAAGATAAGAGATAACAAATGCTGGCAAAGAGATGGAGAAAAGGAAACCCCTGTACAACGTTGGTGGGAATATAGATTGATACAGCTACTATGGAAAACAGCATAGATATTCCTCAAAAAAGTAAACATAGAACTACCATGTGATACAGCAATCCTACTTCTGGGTATCTATCTGAAGGAAATGAAAACAGGATATTGAAGAGACATCTGCACTTCCCTGATCACTGTGGTATTATTCACACTAGATAAGAAAACAAAACAATTTAAAAGTCCATTAATCGATGAATGGATAAATAAAATGTAACACACACACTATACACACAAAATAGAATGTTATTCATACTTGAAAAAGAAGAAACCCCTCCATTCAGACGCAAACATGAATGAACCTCAGAGACAAAATAAGCCGATGAAGTGAAATTTCATGATCTTGTTGAACATTTGGGGATGTAAAGAAGGCAGGAATTTCAGTATTGTCAGTTATTATTTACAGCCCTGAAGTTAGAATTTTGAATGGAAAAGTAACAAAGCACAATTGGTCAAAAAAAAAAAGGTGGAGCTAGGTGTGATAAGCAGCACATTCAAGAAGGAACGCTATGAATAAATAGCGCCAAAACAAAATGCTTGTTTGGAAGAATGAGGCAATAGCTATATGGTCCAGACTGTGGTGGTCCCCCAGCTGTAAGCTAAGGAATTTGTATTTTATTCTGTTGCCACTGGGTGCCAACATGAGTTACTGAACTGGCTAATGACAGGCTCATAGCAGAGTTTTGTGAGTCTGAGCAATACAGAGAATAAGGGATGGACTGGATAGGTCAGAATACGGACGCCGTTTAGGAAGCCTCAGTTATCTATAGGTACCTACATATTAGGCGCTATAAGTGCCTAAGCTAGGGTGGAGGTAGGGTAGCCAAAAATAGATGTGAAAGATAAAAGTCAAGAAGAAAAAGTAACTTGATGATATATATCATGTTTTAGAATGAGTCTACAGTGGACGCTGCTATGCACTGACCAAATATCCCTTCATGACTAAAGGGCTCATATCCCTTTTATCCCCATTTCCTTGGTGTAAGTCACTTTACCCAAGATCAATTTCCTTTTCCTGGGGAAACTGCATCCAATAACTGGTCAAAGTGGAGTAAAAAGCCCCAGAGCCATCCCCCCAACTCAGGCCAAAGCTGAAGGGACATCCTAGATCTAGAGCTTTTAACGACCTCCGCTGAAAGCTTTACGAGTACTCAGCACCCAACTTTTCCGTCATCTCAATCCTCCCTCCTTTCCTTCACTTCCCTTTGTCCATTCCATTGCACAGGTAGTGACCCCAAGAGGACCCTTAATAAACCCCCTACATGCTAATGTCCATCTCAGAGTCAAACCCAGTCAGTAACAGAATCAAAGGTGATGCTGAGGATTCAAGCTGGGGTGAAAAGAGAATTGTGACACTATGCACCAACAAGCTGGCAGATAAGAACAGGTGAGAGAGAATATGGAGAAGAAGGAGGAAGAGTGGATTTTTGCATGCTAAAATTGAGGCAATCGTAGGGTACAAAGTAGAAAAGTCCAGCAGGCAGCTGGAAAGCAGAGGGCTCAAATCTGGGAGCCAGTTAAAAACAACAGATGCAGGAGATAGTTCGCTTCTTGTTTCGAGGAGTGCTGTTGCTGCCCTTGCTCCTATTATCCTGTGAGGAAATCCAAATAGCCTGAGATCTATAATTTGACTCCTTATAAGATTTCTTTTCAACTAAATTCTCTTTGGTATGTGTATGTCATGTGTTCAAATGGCCTAGCTAAAGATTTAGATTAGCATCTTAGACAAGTTTTGAGCAATGTTAAACTATTTCATCTGCTCAAAGACACAATAACTGCTTCTTTTTTAAAGCTTCTGATGAGATAAAAAATACCCCCCACCCAAATAAGTCATTTTAGTCAGGAACAATACAGAATATAGTGAAACTTTGAATCTTAACAAATAAAAAGTTCAAGCTTTTCAAAGAAAATCAGGCTATTGGGACTCAAATAGACACTTTGAGAATGATTTAATGTATTTTTTTCTGCCTCTGTAGAAGATGAAATCTGAATGGTGCCTGTGATCTGAAAATGATAGAAAGCACATCCCAATATGTACTTAAAAATAATACTGTGTTTTCTTATTCTGAGCACTTACCAAAAGCCATTTTACCCAGTTTTTGTAAAGATTTTCTTTCTCTGGTATGAATTTCAGAATTCAAAAATGTTATATTCCACACATTAAAGTTTTATTCACTCCACATGATCATATGGGATCTTAACATATGCATTAGAAAGTAAACAAAAATATGTTAATTCATTAATTTACTTATTAATTTACTTATTTACATACTAATTGAACTAAATGCTAAAGCATATAATTTTAGAAAGTGAAAGGCGTTTAGTGGGGAAATTAAAGCCTTAGAAAGGCTAGAGTTATGAAAATTCAGGCAAGAATTAAAATTTATTGCATGACTTCTATGAGCCTGTCATTATACTATGCGAGGTTCTTTACCAAAAGGTTATGTTCTTGAATTTTTATTGACCAGTTGATAATAGGATGGTTATAACCTTTGTATAACCATTCCACAGTTATCCATTGTACTAAAAAATGAAACTGAGACCAAAAGAGGATAAGGATGTCAACGTTCACATGATTGGTAAGGAACTTTCCACTCGTCTCTGCTATCTTTCTATGAATGTATTACACAAGTCATTCAACGAGTTCCGTTAGCATTGATACTATGAGAAACACACATACGTTTCAATTTATTTCCACTATAATATCATCACAGTAACCTTACAGCTGTCTTCAAAAGGAAGACGGAATAAGGCAAGAAAAATTTCTCCATTTTAGATTTAGAAGCTTTTCAAATTGGACCACATTGAATAATAATTGCAATCCATCCTAATCTTTAATAGCTGCTTTCGCTATGTGCTCAGTCTCAAAGTATACAAAGTACCAACAGGGATCACGTCATGGTTACTGTCATATATTTTCATTTATTTATACTTACCTTTTACTACAAAAATATAGGTTTATCATGCAGTGATAAAAGTGGAAATGACTACTGATTACTGCATTTCTAATGATAAACACTTTTAAAATAAAATAATTCAAAAACTCTTATTCCAAAGCAATACTTTTTTCAAAAAAAAAAAAAGATTAGTACCCAAAGTATACTTTGGAACATTTCTCGCAAGAATTAAACATTTTTTCAGGGCATTTACTAACTCATTTTATATCTAATTTGACATCAAAGACAAACCTGCATTTTAGTCTTTAGTAATTGGTTTTGCTCAGCATCAAAACTGTAGTTTGGGATTACTGAATTAATTGAGCTCTTTCTATCTGCCAGGGTCCTTGTTGAGAGCTTTAATAAATATTATCTAGTTTTCAACAATAACCCTCTGATTGGTAATATTATTACACCTGCTATGTAAAATACTGAAGCCTAAAGTGGTGTAGCAATTTGCTCCAAATCCAACAACCTGTGAATGAAAATATACATCCAAGCCATTTGACGTCATTGTCTTTGCTCTATACAAGTAATTCTAAGAATTTGCCACTTATTTCCTCAATGACACAATGCAACCTGTCTAATAAAAAATTACTGGAAAGCATGGTTAAGACTCACTTAAGAAGTGTGTTTCCTCAACCAGCAGTATCAAGGACACTGGAAATCTGTTAGAAAAAAAGAAATTCTCCATCCTCCACATCCCATCCAATCACACAGAACCTCTGGGGGTGGAGCTCTGCAGTGTGTGGTTCAACAGGCTCTGCAGATGCCTGTGACCCATCCTAGCCTATAAGAATCAGATCAGTGAATGGTTATTTAGTCTTTAAAAACTATTTTCCTTCCTCTACATTGACAGAGAATTCTGAGATGTCTTAAATTAAATTACAGCCAGCCAGAGAGTTGGAAGAAGAGTTAGGAGAGTTAATGCATTAATAGAGCCAAGAAAAGTCCACTCACATTGCTGAATGTATGTTGAAACTTTCAATCAACCACCAGGCTGCTATTTCTGCTTTTACCTATAGAGACAGCCCACCACCAGGCAGCGCTACATCTTGCTTGTAGGTGAACTTTCCAAACAGTTGCCCACGCCAGTCCAGAAGCATCAAACGCTTCTTCCTTAGGAACTATACACATATCCCAGAACTAGCCCTTCTTTACCTTTTCCTGCCCCCTTTATCTACAACCAGTGCAAATTCTTTCCAAACAACTTACATCTTTCTTCTCCGAAACCACTGTATGAAAGAGCCCCTTCAATCCTAAAATAACAGATACGTTTGTCTTTTCCATCCAGCCCTGCTGCTAGTGATTTAAACTGCATGCCCCAGGAACTGGTCCTTTTTCTGACTAGCAAGCATATGGCCAAATAAACTCTTTTTTTCAGAGAAACTTTCAGCCTCGAATATTTTTGTTCAACAACATATAAAAATAACAAAGAAATGTTGAAGGAATTTCTCTCCAATGATTCTCTGCAGTCTCTTCAGTGATAAATACAAACTTATTTGCACACAATAACTGCTAATTGCCAGCTGATAGTAAAAGCAAGTCATAAAAATGACATAGTATAAACCAAAAATCTCTTTTAAAACTATTTTATTTAAAAAGTTGCAACCCTAAGGGATACAGAAAAAAATATTTTAAAGAACTAATTAAGATTTTTAAAATTAATTTTAAACATTTATGTTTTCTGGCAAAATTATATACACACATATAAAATGAGTCAAGTTGTATACACGAATTTTGTACACACACTTAATAGTTGGTCAATGGCACTGTTTACCTCCTCTTATATTGTCTGATGGTTAACTTTAATGAAGATGATTGTTTGAACTGACTAATAAATTAGCTCAAAATACAAGAACAACCATAACGAGAAATTTCAAGAATTCTACACAAGCACTTTGTATGTTTAGGTATTTTGCAGCTTTCTAAGCTATCGCCACTAATATTGAAAAAAAAATGCATTAATGAACTGGAGCTCCAGGGCAACGTCCCATACTTACTGATGGCAGTTCACAGGATAATTAAGGAAGCCTAATGTTTACATTCTCTTTTCATAACCACTTTCGTCACTCTATGAATTAAATTAACAGTATTCACTCTGTTATAACTACATAGAAGTGATTCAAAACAGTGTGAAAGCTTTTGCCTAGAACAGTGTGTGTCTATGGCAAAAGGTTAATTTCTCTATATTCAATCTTTTAGAATTCAAAGAGGGCTATTTCACTCAGATGTTGAAATGCATGAATTGGGACTGTCAAATGCAAATTCCACTAAAATTAAATGCCTACTTAAAAAGAATCGTGCTTTCATTTCAAAGCATTATATTTAGCTGATGGCATGCAAAACTGCCAGAATATAACACTTATTTATAAGATTTCCACTGCCAGGAAACATTGGGGAAAATGGAAGAACCAATGGGATGCAAAAGAAACTTGATATTTTCATTAAGAAAAAGATATTAGGGCTAGAAATCTTATACAAATAAACTTAATGAGGTTGTGGAGCTTTTTCAATGAACCACACCATTGAGAGGAATGAGAAATCCTGGCCGCAGAGGTCAGCGGCCTCTCCTTTTATTCTAATTTTGTCTTTTAAATGACAGGATGCATTAGTGCTCTGAAATGGCACAGTCTTACAGTCATGTCTAAACCAGAAGCCATTCTTCTTAGGAATAAAGCATGAAGTGGAAAGAAGAATAAATAGGGGAATAAGAAAGAGGAGGAAGAATAAAGAAAAGGGAAAAATATAAGAAAATGGGAGAGGAAAAGCAGACTGATAAATTTTAAAAAATAATAAAAAAGAAGGAACAGGAAAAACATGGAGGAAAACAGAGCAAGCAAAGTACAAAACAGTCTATTTGCATGTATAGTTTTGTAAGTGTTCACGATTCCTTATTAAATTTGGTATAATACAGTGAACGTGAAAGAAAATGGCTTCCAAGTAGTTCCTATTCACCATGGGTAATTATAATGTTTCAGGTACAAATGTTATTTTTATGAATTCCTTTTAGCTGTTAACTAGTTCCTTCTACTTTATAGAGAGTAAATATATTTGTTTTAGCCCTTGTGGCTGGTTAAGAACAGATCTGCTCTAGCAAAGCTGAGAAGTGTGCTCTTCACAATTAGTGTTCCAATGAAGACATGTGAGCATAAAGCAGTACACTTGTTGGCCAACTTACAGAAAATATCTGAAGTTATTGTACGTTTGTGGGCACACTCTCACATACTTTGCTTTTTCTGGAAAAAGAAAATTCAAGTGTGATACAAAAGAGAATTTAGAGTTTGTGAGGTACCATGGGGGTTAGAGTGAGGGGATTCATGAAGCAACTCATTAATAATTCTTGCTTTGGGTCAATAATCGCATTTGTTTAGTTCAGTTCAGATTTTTTTGGTCTGTGATCTCTAAAATTTTGTCTTTCTGTCAAGTACAGATTTCAGGATACGGTGAATTTCCTGGGCAGAGGGCTGGGGGAAGAAACACACTGAACTCTTCCTATAGGTAAGAGGGTAAATAAAATTTCAGAGCTCATCAAAAGTAAACAGTGAATGTATTATTTCTCAGCCTTCGAATTTCCATCTCAATTCAATATCTTTCAATAGAAAAAAAAAAGCCATTTCTAGAAAGCCATTTTTGTCTGAGAAATGGCTATTGCATAATAATTATAGACTAAAAGGTTGAAATAGGTGGTTGAAAATCTACTGTTGTAACAATTTATTGATCTATTATTTCAAGTGGGTAATCATCGTATAAAATCATCAGTGTGCATGATGTTAGCAGTGCACTTTTAATATTGCAGTTTAAGAATCAAGTTGATAAATCATTAGCAATATATTTTCTACATCCCTATGTGTTTCTTTTTGCAGCCTAGGCAAAAATCCCTGGTTACATGTAGGTAATAACAAACATATCAAACATATCAAACTTAAACAAGACCAAGGATTGTAAATGGGCATTTATTTTCAATTGTTGTTAATCCAAAAACAGAGGTAGAGCTGTCTTTTCTTTTCTGGACCTTTTGACATTTGTAGTAACACGTTCTGCATTTTGCTCTGTCATCTGTGATATTGGAAATGAAATGCTGTGTCTGATCAGAAGCATCTAGCATGAAGCCAAGCAGAAGATACATAAGTATCATATGGTCCATTGCCCACAGTGATTGAGCTAGTGGCACCTGAAAGGGACACAGAAAGGTCTGACACACAACATTGTCTCTCCTTCTCACTCTCACACACACCCATGCCAATATATAAATGCATGAAGAAATAGCCTTCCCCATCTGGTGGCTACTAATTGACTAACTGAGCATTAAGACCTTAAAAAGTACTAAACATGAGTAGAACTGAACATCTCTTCCCTTTGAACTGACCTAGGATAATTGTAGTTTCATTAGTGTAAATATCTCAAAAAAGAGGGGGAGAGTTTAATATTTACATTAAAATTTGATAGTACATAACACCATCTCAAATTTCATGTACTTTAAACATGCATTTTATTCGTTTCTATCCTAAGGATGTAGAATATATTAATGTTGTAATTCACATATTTTTAAATCAAACTTATCTAAATTAATTCTAAATTGAGGTTTTTATATGCTATAATGACAAAATTGAATAGTTGTGACAGAGATAGTATGTTATGTATCCTGCAAATCCTAAAATACTGTCTTGCCTTTTTTCCAAGAAAATGTTTGCCAGTTCTTAATTTATATCATGGTCATCTACTTCAGCTGAAGTAGAAATAGTAAAGTTAAATCTAGCAGTTTTGCTTTAAGCCTTTTTCAGACATATTTTCTTCTAAAATTAAATTCTTAACTCAATAATTTATGAAAGTGTAACTCTTCTTCCCTAGGCTAGATTTTATACCAAGATACAGTCACATACAAGTGTTTCAATCCAGCTGGCAATAGCCTCTGATCTGGAAACTGGGAGGATATGCCAAGTACTTGTCATCTGAAATGGAAAGATCAGATACATGAATGAAAAGAGTCTACATTACCACCTGATTAGACATATACAGGGATGCATCTTCCACAATTCATATCTATTTTTCTATCACAAAATTTATGTGAATAAATAATAGCTTTGAATTATCATAATTTGTGTACATCTTCTCTATTCTAATAAATTATAACTTTGTGAAAATAGGCATATTATGTAGCCTCGCTTTACTAGATGATCAATGAATACTTATGAAATAAAAATGACCTCATTGCAGATTTCTTCACCATTCTGGAAGTTTCATTACTGCCCCTTATTATTTGTGCTTCCCCTTCCATAACAGCTGGCTGTCCATGGACTACACTTTTTGGCTCCCTTGCACAGACATGGGGCCTTGCATTCTCTGACAAGAGGATGTGAGTAGAAGTGACAACTGTAATTTCTAAGTGAAGGAGCTTAAAAAGCAGTTGTGCCTACTCATCCCTTTTTCCAAAATCACCAACTAAATGCCCCATGGTAGGGTGAGGCCAAAAGAAGGAAGAAATCTGGTCTCTGAATAAGAAAAGCTCCATGCCAACCAGGAACATCTACTCTGAACCATCCTGAGACTGAGAAGCAAATGTCCACTGTACAAGCCTCTGTCACTCAGGGATTTATTTGTTATAGCAACTTGCATTAACTAACCAAGAATAGTGGCCAACTCTACCCATGCTGTCAAATACTAAGGATACAGCTCAGTCCTTAACTATATGAACTTTTCCACATCATTAATAGTGCTGATCATTTGCTACCTTTTGAAATTCCTCTTAATTTTGCCCTTTGCCTTCTAAGACCTTAATACCCTCCCCTGCCGCCCCCTCCCACACAGGCCCCTGCTTCCCATGTTTCCCATGGATCTTCCTGGCTTCTCCTTTTCATCTCCTTGGCCAGCTAGCTCTTCTTCCATTTCACAGTGCTTATTCTACAAAAATTTTCCTAGGCTTCTTCCCCTCCAGGGAAATTCAATTTGACCAATTCAAACCACTGGAAGAAGCAGCCTTCCAGTGCCAACTAGGATCTTCACCTGGAAGAAGGTAACACTGTATGACTTAAACTAATTTAAACACAAAGGAAACATGACTATGTTGCAACTTCCTAATGTAATTTGTATTTCGCTATTTTCTTCCTAAGTCTTACTATAGGAATCATTAATATAGAGATCTCAGTTAACATGGTCATTTTTTTTTTCTTTTATAAATGTATCTTTCTTGGTGCCCTCATATCATGATACCTACGGATATTATTTAATTTACTCTATGTATAATCTATAAGGATGAGAATTCTTTATCTCTTCAGCTTTAGTTATTAATAACTTGACACTGCTCAAAGTGTTGAAGATACAGTGGTGAAGAGGGTATCAATATCTTTGCTTCCATGGAGCTTTTTTTCAAGAGGAAGAAAGCAGGTGATAATTTCAGACAGACAAAGGGTATGAAAAAAAAAAGCAAACATGGGAACACATGGGATGAAATGTAATCACTGGGCAAGGGCAAGTTTGAGCAACAGTAAAGCAGTCTCTTAGGACACAAACTGAGATGGTATCTGAATGGTGAGAAGGCAACCATACAAATATCTTGGGGGAGTATTACAAGTGGAGAGAAAATCAAGTACAAAGGAGGCAGGAGTCTTAGTTGAATGAGTGAAAGACTGCCAGGGTGGCTAGAATATACAGTACAGGAAGAGGCCAAGACGTTGATAGGAAACTGGGAAGAAGGTGAAGTTTAAATATTCTAAATATATTGAACAGCATGTGGAGGAAAGATAACTGAGAGAACAGACCAAATGGCTTTGCTAATGATAAAATGGAAAATTTGGGAAAGCTACTTAATTTCTCAGACTTTTATAAAACATGGGGATTGAAGCTAATAGGCACTGATGTTTTGTCTGGATCTAGAAAGTCAATAGATCTTTAGAACTTTTACAAGTGGTATTATCTAAAATACAAATTAACTTTAGTCCAACTCAAAACTTTTAAGGCAATCCTATTCTTTACTGTGACAAAACTTTATTCACACTCTCATTTCCACACTTTAGTATAATTTATCTTTCCTTATTTATTTTCCCAAATAGACTGAGAGCTACTTGAAAGATTGGACCTTTTCTTATTTATTTTTGGTTCTTCAGAAATGAGCATGTAATACTCAAATGAATGATGCACGTTAACAGTAAGCTAGGTTAATTACATATGTCTGTTCTGCACAATGAAGACTGAAAAAAGTACCTTTTTGAATTCTTTTTATAAATGTGCTCCCAAGGGCGAAATTAGAATTACAGTGCCTTAGATTTTCACTTAGAAAAAACTTTAAAGACGATACGTAGTTTAGCATTATTATTTTGCAGATAAGAAAACTGGTAACCAGATAATTTCCAAAACTCATGTTTTTGCTACATTGATAAGTGTAGGAGTGTATTTATGGAGAAGTAAAAGCCACCTAGTCAAACATCAACTGATGGAGTCATTCCAATTCTTGGAAACATTTCTGGGAATAGGACAAGACTTCCGGGTCTCATCTGAAAGAGTTCTTTTGCTGGTGATAAGCAGCCTATGTCCTCAGTGTGCAGACTGGCACCACACTGGGCTAAAGGCCAGGTCAACTGTGGTGACCTGTGTTGATTAAATGCTGGAGCACCAGTATCACTTCCAGTGCAGTAATGAAATGACAAACTCCTTGTACAACAGATCTGCTTTGATACTGCAAAAATAACTCAATTTTTTAAAAAAATAAAATTCTCTCATATTTTCAAAGATGATCCTAAATATCCTATCTGCAAAAGGTAAACTAGAAATTAACAATTTGGTTAAATAAAAAAGGCTCCGAACTACAGCTGGTCTGGGGTGTCATTCTACAGGAAGAAACTTCAAGGAGAATGTCCTTCCTGCTTCAACCCTTTAAGTCATTTAAGTCCTTTTCTGTATTTGCTCCTATCTTATCTTTCCAAAAAATGCAATTTCTTTGCACAGTGTTAAAGCTCTTAAAAAAAAAAAAAAAAAGCACCCAGTGCATGTGGTACCACACAAATCTTTATATTAGAGTTTTATTTACTTATTTCTCTTCCATATCAACCCACACAATTTGACAGGGCCCCTCATTTGAGTTTTTAAAGATATGCAAATCTCGCCAATGAAAAGTCTGACAGTTACAGGTTTCATTTGCTCACCAAAATAAGTATGTGAATAAATTAAAATTTTTAAAAGCATAAAATATAGTATTCGTAAGAATATTGCACTTAAACTGCTAGTTCTGTAATTCATATGTAACAATTTGTTATGTAACAATTTATATAAAAAAAGTCAAATAAGATGAAATACCTTAGTCTTTCATGTTAGGTACTCAACAATCTTAGCTTTAGTGTCACCACTGACTCTATCACCATCTTTCTCATTGAGGGTGCTATTGTTCATGTGTGGAAAAAAAGATAATTATGTCATCAAAGATAGAAAACACTTCCTGGGAGTCATTTCATGGATATCGCTCCTTAATTATTTTTATTGTAATGTTTTCTTCATTCTCTCCTGGACTCTTAACTGTTAGTATTCTCCTCATTTGTATTCTTCTTTTCTAGTCATTCTTACAGGGTGTTCATTTATGAATAGTTATTTGTGATTTCTGGATCTCTTTCCTTCCTTCTAGCCTAGTATGTGTGTGTGTGATGAACACCAAAGTAAAAGTGTAACTAAAGTATTCTTTACTCATTTCTCCATACAGGTTTTACATTGAGTCATAAACAACAGTTCTCTCTTCCCTGGCCTTTGTATTTTTTAAAGTTAATTCACCACTTGAACTAACAAATCTCTAACAAACTTGGCACCATATTTTAAATCGAATTTTTAAGGGTTCTTATTTTCAGATTTTCTTCTGGTTGTACACATAACACTGATGAAATAACTGTATATAAATTTCTTAATTCACTCCCTTTAGACATTAAATGTTTGACTTCGTGCCATGAAAGGTAAGGAATTTAGCTCACTTACTCTATCATCCTTCATATATTCCCTCACCCCTCTCTCAGTTTTTGATTAAAATACTATTTTTTATTTCTCTGCTAGTTACCATATATCTTTAAATACTATATTTGAACTTCTACTTCTTAATCCATGTGTGTCTAAAAAAATCTGAAAAATCTACCTCAGAAGGCTTAAGACTTCTAATGTGCATTTTGGCAACTCAAAATAATATTCAAATGTGTTTAAATTATGCTCAAAATAAATATTTCTATAATGACTTTATGTTGTACTTACCATCTTTTGACAAAATATAAAGAAGTTATTTTACATTCTAAACCAGCACTGGCCAATGGAACTTGCAGTGATAACGGAAATGTTCTAAGTCTGCACTGTTCTAAGTCTGACCACTAGAAAGGAGAAAGATGAAAAAATGCTATTGTTCTTAAAAAACTGGAGCGATGGATGACAGATAGATAAATCTGAGAAAAATGAAAGGTAACTATGAAGGGATATAGTTAACCATTTATCTAATGCTCTCTTTTGGTTCTAAAAGATTCATATCATTTATCTAATTTGATGTTATAACTATAACTCTTTAAATCTCATGCATTTTCCAATATACACTCTTTTAACTTCAACTCTACTTGAATTGCCTCAGTGACTTGAGTATAGACCTGGCATATATACTTGTTAAAAGGGTCACTTGAAGTTTTAGTAGTTTACAATCCACATTAACAATCATTGTAATATTGTGGTGGGGACAGCCTTGTAAATAACCATATGTGGTTAGTGGAAACTATTTTTTGATGAATAGCAGTATCAGAAGTCTTTTATTCATCCAAAGAACATTTACTGACAACCTTCCTTATGTCCCTAGGCTGGCCTACAGTTGCCATGCAAAAGAGGTAAGAGTCATCCTAGGGCATGGAAGAGTGACAGGTATAAATGAAATACATCTGCATTTCAATTTTGGCTCTGCTGTTGACTCGTTTGGGTACTCTTTTGGACTTCAATGTCTTCGTCCACAAAATTGGAATGCTAATGCCAAACTTGAAAGGCTCTTACAAAGTTTTAGCAAATAAAAACTACTATATAGTAGTTGTTCAGTTGATGATAGCTAATATTATTTTTTTGCATTAATCATAATTACTTTAAAGTTATAAAACAGGAATGGAGGCACAGGCTTCAGAGTGAGGAGGTGTAGACCGACTCCAGGATCTGTCTCTTCCAAGCTGCTAGGCTTTGGGGCACCCTAACTTTTCCAAGCCTTGATTTCCCCAATCTCACGAGATCTTTGTGGTTCAGATGTGACTATAAGTGGGAGAAGCACCTAGGAGGCTATAGAGTCCTGCGCCAGGATGTGTTTCCAGGATGACTCAGGGGGCTGAGCAGTGTTCTAGAAGCTACCAGAAATGAGACATTCCATATCTTTTTGCATAGCCTATGTGTATGTTGCTTTATTAAAGTAACTTTTCATGTGGAAGAAAAAAGAAATAATGGTAACCACAGTCCAAAGATTTAGAACCGAAGTATATACCATAAAACAAGAAGGACCAGAGGGAAAACCCACAAGAGCCAACCAAAATAAAGAAACAGAAACACATGGACAAGGAAACAATGGAAACACCGAGCTACCAGAAAGCAAAAGATAAAATGGCTATAAGAAGACTTCATGCTTCAATAATCACCCTAAATGTAAATAGACTGAACTCACCAATAAAAGGCACAGAGTTGTAGATTGGATCAAAAAACAAAACCCAACCACATGGTGCCTCCAGGTGACACATCTCGGTTCCAAAGACAAATACAGACTCAAAGTGAAAAGGTAGAAAATGATCTTTCAAGCAAATGGCATTCAGAGAAAAGTGGGAGTAGCAGTACTAACAAACTTCAAAATCAAAACAGACTTCAAAATCAAAAAGGTAAAAGAAAGATACTGAGGGACACTTCATAATGATAAAGGGAATCATGCACCAGGAAGACATAACACTTATGAATATCTATGCTCCCAATATGTAATATGTAAAGCAATTACTAACAGAACTAAAGGGAGAAACAGACCAAAACACTATCATAGTAGGGGACCCAAATACCCTACTGTCAGATATAGACAGATCATCCAAACAGAAAATCAATACGGAAATAACATCCTTAAATGATACATTGGACCAACTGGACATAACTGACATTTACAGAGCCTTCCATCCCCAAATAGTTGCTTATACATTCTTCTCTAGTGCACATGGAACATTCTCAAGGACTGACACAGAGATAGCCTCAACAAATATAAGAGGGTTGAATTTGTACCAACCATATTCTCTGGTCATAATGCTTTGAAACTAGAGATCAACTGTAAAAAAAAAAAAAGCAGAAAGAACCACAAATAAATGGAGATTAAACAACATACTACTGAAGAATAACTGGGTGAGAGAAGAAATAAAAAAGGGAGATCAAGAGGTACATAGAAACAAATGATAATGATAGTACAACATATCAAAACTTTCAGGACACGGCAAAGGCGATAAGAAAAGTTCATAACATTACAGGCCTACCTCCAAATAAAGTTATAAAACAATTTGTTACATATTGAATTATTGTGAGGATTAAATTAAATGAGATGCAATGTGAAAGCACTCAGCAAGTTATCTGTCACACAATTCATGACCACTAAATATTAATTCTGCACGATTATTAATCATTCTTCTCTTTCCCTTCAGCCAGGCAGCAACTGCTACTGTGGGTTTCCTACCTGGAGCACATTTCACACACATTCTTCTGAATGCATTTCCTTCAGAGTGTCCGTGCTCTATCTCCAGGTAATTATATATTTTTCAGTTACCATATTTTGTAGAACAGTGTTTTTTTCTACCTTTGAATTAGAACTTTTGGACTGTCCATACAATACTCTTTCACACTATTTAGTACAGAATAGATTTAGGGTGAACTAGATACTAAGTTCTGACATTACTGAGGCAAGAGCATAGGAAAGGATTTTCTGTGACCACTGAGTCCTGGTTGATTGGGTGCTCAAGCCCTGCTGGTGAGTACTCGGGCATCATCCTTTCCCGAACATATCTGCATTACAGAATTGGGTGTGGGTATCCCCCACCCCACCCCACCCCACCTCCCATACATATTTGCTTGCACTCATTAGCACAGGGGCCTAAGAATCTCTCCTGTGCAGGAACAGTGGCTGGGACTAAAGCCTGCATGATGGCCTGAGACACAAATACTTGCCAGTTGGACTGAGTGACCCCAAACCAAGACCAGCTTGCAGCACAAGATATTAAAGGTGTCTGGACTAAAGAACCAAACTAAACTTCAGGCCTGGGTCAGAGGCAGGAGTTTCTGGGCACACCCTGACCACTTGAATACCGTGGATGCTCTCTGGCGGGATACGTCCACATGATGTATGAATTTGCGTATAAGTGTGGGTGTCTAAGTGAAAACTTGCACAGGTAAGAGTGGCAACCCTTTGGGCACAGATTATTTGTGTCCCTGATTAAGCATCCACCAAGGTTTAGAACACTCCCCCATTCGGGTTTACCAGAATACTTCCTGCTCTACTCTGTGCAGGCTGCACTAAAACCACAGACAGTAAGAGAAAGATTGATAAGACTTAGAACAGACATTTTTTACAAGACAAATGACAATGATTTCCACCTCCATCATTAGCCCCAACTTGAGTGACTCAAGTACACAGCACCTGGGAGCAGAAATTGTGGCGCTCCCCGACAAAAGGAAACATGTACTTCCAGTTCACTAGCAGAGGTGGCACCATGAGCACCAGAGTCATATGGTTAGCTCGAAGCCACCATGAAAAATATTTGGGAGGCGATACCTGGAAGACTGAAATTCTTGCTGATCTAGTAGATTGTTTTCAGAATCACTGCCATATGTGTACTGATGCAAATGATACATGATTTGTACTCAAAGGTGTGGATTCCTTGATATACGAATTACCTGTTTGCATCCTTTTTTAAAGTGCTTCTTAATCATTAGTCCTCTAACAAAATTTGGGTGAGCACAATATAATGGTTCTCCATAGCCTCTTTTATAATTTTATCTCCTAAATAATTCAACCCAATGCTGTACATTAGGAGTTGGCAAAGTATGGCACCCAGACCAAATTCGACCACTTACCTGTTTTTGTAAATAACATTTTTTCTGGAACAGAGTCACAACTATTTGTTTAGGTACTGTCCAGGGTCTCTCTCATGCCACAATGAGAGTTGACTATTGAGACAGAGACTGATCACTTGGCCATAAAGCCTACAATTTTTATATCTGTCCCTTTACAGAGTCTGTGGACCCTTGCTATACGTGAAAAAGATCCTGAAAATATTTGTTTAAAAATTTAAAACTTGCTCCAAACTATTTTTAACCTCACGGACAAAAAAAATTCTTTTTAGAACTGAATTCCAGGTTTAAAGTATATTAACACTAAAGATAATAATCTGGTTTATCTTAATAGCAACGCATCAGTTTAGCGCAAGACGATAGCCGAGGCTGTCGCTAAGGAACTACTGGTCTGCTCTTGGTACCGAAGAAGCTGCATTCAGTGGACACCTTTGTTTTAGGGTTTTACTATCATCCATTAAGACGTCTGGAGGTTAAATGTAAAGAAAACAGTTTTAAAGAAAAACCAAAATAAAACAATTGCATGTTATCATTTTGCAGAAACAGATATTTCATTTCGTTAAATGACGATAAGAAATTTGGGTATTTTAGTAACATTTCACAGTAAGCTCCATTGTTTTACAAATTGTTCATTATGGTTTTGGTCTTGACTGAGATGACAATATTCAAAATAAAACCACTTAGAAGTTATTTTAATTCAGAATAGTGGGCTGACGCTGTGGAGAGAGTTTCTAAGTCTGATTTGGATTTCAAATGGACCTTAATAAATCAATATGAAGATCATGGAGTTTTTCATTTACAGCCTCTACTGCTGGTGATCAGTGCAATAAGATGACTTGTTGTTCAGAGCCCTCTTCCTCAGAATTTTCTAATCTTCCAACGGACAACAATTCAACATAAGAAATTATCCTGTCTTATCTAATACAGTGAAATAAATAAACCAGTGTCTCCCTGCCTGAGAAGATGAGCTTCCAGATTGTTTCTTTGCAAATCAGAATCCTACTGCGTGGAGCTATTCAGCTTCCATAAACTGTACAATATCCAAGGCAGCCTGATCAGAGAGCAACGTTTTAATTGTTTAGTGATGCCTCAGGACAACATAAAACAATTTTTAAAAACCTAAATAGATATTAAACATTAAATCAGTTTTTCAACAACATGTTTATTTATATTTATCTACCCTGTTTTAAACCTGGATAAATATATTTAGGCACTATATGCTGTGTTTGCAAAAAATCTAAATTAATTGCATTACCGTTTAACACATTACATTCAATTCTCTAAAATAAACAGGTTAAAAGGGAATACAATGTTAATCTACTATATGAGATATGAAAGCGAGACTGAAGAAAAAACTACACCACGGAACTTGAAGCAGAATAGAAAACATCTTGAAAATCAGAAAGCTAAATGACTAATAAAATGCTTAGGGCATTTTTCTTTCTTCTAACAAAGATTTTCTTACACTGGCTAAATTTCACTGTCTAATGCAAGAGCAGGTACATGCAATTTGGTATAAAGAAATTGCTTTTTCAACAAAGAGAAGTACACGTGAATATACGAATCATAATGACAGGTAATTATCAAATTAAAAATAGGAATAGATATATTTTAGAGAAATGAAACTTTTACTTCATCACTTTTATTTCATTTGGGTTCTTGATTTTGAGATTGCCTTATTTTTCTCATGGTAGCCAAATGGCTTTTTTAGGAAGAATTTCTCATCAATGCCCCTTTGGTGCGGTATCGAATCCTCTGTCCAGCCCACGGCCCGCTCCCCACAGAGCACTTTGCATGTTCACACTGTTTCTCCTGAAAACTATCATTAAGTGCAACCTTCATGCTCATCTTTTTGATTTTAGAAACATTCCTGTCTTCCTTCAAAATATTTGATACTCCTGACTAGGGAGTGCAGTTGGGAGTGGGTCTGAAATATTGAAGTCATTATCTGTGAGGTATTTTTTAATTAAACTTTGTATAATGTTAACATTCACTGCAGTCTTTTGCCTCTTAGTTCATCTTCATTTTTACCGAGAGCAGTTGAGGCAGACTGCATTATTCGTGACCTTTAAGACCTTCAAGCCCACATAATCTCAAGCATTTCTTGCTTAGTCAGAGTGAGGTTTTTGGACTCAGATTCAAGTTCAGGTTGGCAGGTGCATTTGTAACACCAGGATCTTTAGCAATAACAAAGGGATATGCTTTTTTTTAAATTCCACAAAACACATCTCTATGGTATTCATTCTTTCATTTGTTTAATAATTATTTTATTTATTAAAAATCTATCATTTAGGGGACACTGAAGTATGCACTTGGAATACAAACAATAAGATAGGACATCACTGTCCTCAAGAATCTCACAAACATAAAGATCAAGTTCCTGTTAACAAATGAATTATACCAAATGAATAATTTTCTAAAATCTAAGTAAAATATGGTTAGCATCATCTAAACAGGTTACATAAGTAAGCACTGCATAATTGTATAATTCATTTTACATCTTGGCTGAGACAATATGCATTGTCTTTTGCTTGCCTAAGATTGTCTGTGATCTCAAACAGCTCATTAGTTGCTCCAAGTCTGTAGCAGAGTCACAGCCTATAATTCTAGGCATCACGGTGATTTCAGAAGTCAAATTTAGCTCATTCCCAGAGAATGATTCATTTTTCATTTTCAGAGGATGAGATCATCCTGCAACTTCCTACCAGACCATGAGCACCTTGAAAACAGTGTCCTGTGTCTTATGCATGTCCCCATTCCCAGGGCCTTGGCTGTGCTCAGCATTAGAAACACTTCCTATTTTAAGGACATCAGCTGCCTGTCATTCCACTATTATGACATTATGCACATTCCCATTAAAATATTCAGGACGAGGAGTCACATGGTATATCACAGACTAGAGTGGATAGGATAGAGAGGCAGCAACTGAAGAAGCATAGTGCAAAATGTTACTAAACCTGCTTTCAGGGTAGAGGTTGTCAAGAGATAAGAAATCTGCCCTTGGAAAATAGAAAACTTCTGATAACAAACTCTCCTCTCCTCACTTGTCTTTACTTCTTCTATCTTTACCACTCAACTATATGTCACAGAGGTTCCTACTGTTCACCTCACATAGGTATACACATCACCCTGACTAAGGTTATTCAGGTTCCTATACCTATACTAGTGGTCACACTCATTATGGCATCTACAATGCTCCCTAAGACTCAGTTACTGTGCCTGCAGGGGTCACTACTGGCTGATTGACAATTGTGTTCATGCTACTGTCAGCAAGGAAATGAGAATATAAATGGGTTCACAGGTCACTCATGTCAAGTGGAACATGACTAATAGTTTTGTTCCTGTGGGCTGGAAAAAACATGCATCACTGATCCCTCAAGGATTAATTTCTCATGATAAATGTAATTGTCTAAAATAATTGTGAGGAAAACCAATCATTCTAAATGCAATACCCAAAGAATGAGTGGGTGAGAGCTGCCCATTTAAAAAAGACAAAGAATTCAAAAGGAGTGGCTAGAGGTGCCCTTAGCATGCTGTTGGCAATTGCTCTCAGTCACAGAATGATAACACTCTCATAGCTAGAGGTTAAAAATAAAAGGTGATCCACATGTTCGGTATGTTTATGACAAGGGTATTCAATGTGATGTGATTTTTTTTAAGGAAAAAAATATGTATCACATTCAAACTCTGGAGATAATTAGCCTGGAATTGGCTGACATTCCAATACTAAACTGAGGGACTTACTGAGAGTTTGAAAGAATAACAGTTCATTTTCCTGCATGTAGGGATTTGCCTAATATTTGTAGAGACTGAAGAACAGTATCTTTTTCATTAAAATTTTAGTCTATGGTCTCAGATTGTTGATAAACTTTTGACTA
This sequence comes from Pteropus medius, assembly GCF_902729225.1. NCBI lineage: Eukaryota > Metazoa > Chordata > Mammalia > Chiroptera > Pteropodidae > Pteropus > Pteropus medius. The sequence goes on from NW_024356333.1 coordinate 3,621,653, forward strand.
AATCCTTATATCCACTGTATGACATAATTGCTGCAGCTTTTTCTAAACAACTGTAGAAACTGCAGTAAAGAAAGTTATTTTTCTGAATACTGTCCCATAATTCAAATGACCACTATGAACTCTATAAAAAGAAAAGCCACAGGCCAAGTGTAATCAATAGGGGCACTGCACAGTCAAGTAGGGGAAGCTCAGAGCCTGCCTAAGAGGATTTCTCGGTCTCTGGCCTCCCTCTCAGAGCCAGCTACCAGGACCATAATTGGCCATACTGAAAAAATGCAAACATTCCCAGAATAAATAATAAGAATATTAAAAAAAAAAAAACATAGTGACTATTTGCAAAGGTAAAGATGTTTATTTTGGACCCGAATTGGATTATTAAATATTGTATATAGACATCAGGGAGAGAAATAAACCGTTGATTATTTTCCAGTTTCTCCAGGAAGGGCTACAGAAGTTAGGCGAGCTCTTAGTGAAAGGAAAGAAGAAACTGAGGCAAGGAGATGAGCTAGGAGTTAGATGTAACCTGGACGACTGGCAAGAAAAGAGGCCATGACAATCCCTGGACTCCTGACGCCTAATTCCTGGAGAAAAGTAGCAGTGTGTTGATAGTGGATGGCAGGAGAATAAGATGTCCAGAAAAGTGACATGAGAATATATGAGTGGACAACCTGTGACCCAGGATAAAGAGAAAAAGAAACGCCACGTGACAACGAAGTTTTGAATCCCCTGCTTTCCAGAGGACACCCTTTCCTTTCCTCATTTGAAGGCTGTATCCCCATCTCTCCAGTAACTGCCACCTTAACGTCAGCTTGATAACTGAAGCCCCGTCTTCTGTGCACCTGACCTTATCCTTCTTGAGCCCTATGCTTTACCTTGATTATGATCTCCCAATTTACACCCTGCCTGGAAATCAGATTCCAGTGCATTTATATTTTTTCTTTTTCTTTTTCTTAATAGTTTTACTTTGTCATCTTGACTCTGGATTGCATGTCCCACTTTGAGTAGTCATAGCAATGGGAGCAATTGTCTTTTATCTTTTTAGATTATAAAATCATGTTCCTGAACCAAAGAACCATTAAAATCTTGGGGAAAGACACAGGATACGATAGAAAAGGCAATCTTATCGGTGTTGAGTTAAACTAAGAAAAATAATGAGGACAGGATTTCTAAATTTAAGCTTATTTTAAAAGCCTACAGAGGCTTTTTCATTCATTCAGTTAATTTTAATTTTACTGTATACCATGCAACAGTCTAAATACTGAGAATGTATAAGACAGATGACAATAACTGAGGTAAATCATTTAAAATACAGGAAAATGTGCTGTGAAGAAAAATGAAAGCATCGGTATGCAACAAAAAACTGTCTGACATACAATTTCCTCTGTGTTTTATACATGAGGATTTCAAATAAAACAATGTCCTCAAATAATTTTGCTTATCCCCTTCATCCATCTGGATAATTTCAACTTGTACTTCTGGAGGGAGACCAAATATTACTTTCTCAATGAAGTATGTTTATCCCTACTCTGCACAAAGTTAGATGCACCTTAATGAGGTAACTGTGCAAACCTCATTCGGCACATGTTGGAAATCCAGTAAATACTAGCTTATGGTTGCTCCCTAATTCTTCTCTAACATTACCACGTGGCAGAAGCCAAATAAACAATTTCAAAAAATATGTTTATATGGTAAAATTATATATTAAATTCAGGCTAGATTCTAATGGCTGTGCCTAAGTATAAATTCTGTATATCCAAATTATTCTTGAAAATTTCATTCAATCACACACAAAATATAAAAAATACTGCTTGGCTTTGTGTACACAGATATAAATCCATCGACTCATTATTAGTTGTTCTAATTCTTTCTTAGTGACTTTCTATGGCCCTTTAATCATCTCTCACTGTCTACCACAAAGATGCCATCAATGCCACCACTCTCCTCCTCCCTGGCTGTGTAAGCAATAAACTTTACTTCCTTTTCAATGGCCTGGAAAACTTTAAAGTCATTTGTACATTTATTCCATAGCTCTGGGCACACTTAAACATTTTTTTTTTCAGATTTAATTGCATTTACTGCTTGGGGAAAGAAAGACCTATACTTAATAACATGGGATAGAGACCTATCAATTGTGCCAGTGTTCTATAATATATGGATTATCAATCTATTAACTACTATTTACTGAGATGACTTATATATTTAATACTGAGTATCTATGTTAACTGCCAGAGGCTATATGTTGCTGAATCTCCATCAGAGTTCTCTCTCATATTCCACACTACATAAACTGAACTGCTAATGGAAAACAAAGCAAAACAAAAACAAAAAGTTAAACATTTGATGCAATGGAATTATTCTAAATTCCACAGATCTCGTTCAACAAAGAATAGTAAAGGAAAAGTGCATTTTAAAAAAAACATTAAATGCCTTAAAAATAATTATCTCTAGGGTTATCCTAAAATGTATGCTTTTATAATATATTTCATAAAATTTCCATATTTAAAATTGCCTTGTTAATTTAAAACAATACCCTTCACCTCGTGTACCCTAGGGAGTGACTGTGGATCAAGTAGCTCAAAGTTTGTACAAAAACACTTTTCTAATTGGAAAATAAGATTTTTTCCCATTGTCTTTTCCAGTGACTTTTCCAGATGCTTTGTGTTGGCATATGTCAATGCCAAAAAAAACTGTAGACAGCTTTTGCAGGAAATCCTACAACTATGTGGATAAAGAGACTTAATTCTTCTTGGATACAGGTAAGATTTAGCAAAAAAAAAAGATGAATATTACCAGCTACTAAAAGGAAATATCTCCTGGCAACAATGCCAAGTAATCTAGAGTTGAATGGGGGTCAGACCGAGTTATCACAACACAATGGGGGTCAATGATAATGGTAGGAGATAAAACTAAAACCATATTAACAATTTTGTTCATGTGGGACCCTGTATAAATTGTGTCAGGGCAGGGAACCACTTTCACAATTCAGGTGCCAATAAAGTTATGTAACGTCAGAGAAGGTGATAGGTCAACTCACAAAAATAGAATTCTCAATAAAAGTTAAGCTACTAGAGATTTAAAATCTCCATTTCATTTCTTTCTATAAAAGATTGGGTACTACTTCCCCTCTCCTTGGACTGACACTGGAGAGCTTTATATGGTTACACAGAGGTGGTATTACAAATCAGTGAAAATATAATGAACGATTCAATAAAGGTTTCTCAAACAGTTTGATACATATAGATGAAAAAAGTAAAGCTAGACTTCCATTTCACATGTATACTAAAATAATTTCAGGTGAATTAAGGTTGTGTAAGTGATGTTTTTAAATTCTAGATGAAACCAGAGAGTATCTTTTTGACATCTGAATAGAGAAGGATTTTTTTGTGAGCAACGTATACTCGTCATAAAAGAAAATATTGATCATTTAAAGATCTTCATATGAAAAAACAAGAAGTACAGAAACAATGTGAAAAGAAAGACACAGATTTGGAAATAAGATATTTAAAAGTTCACTAGATCTATCAATTATAAAAGAATCCTACTGTCAAGTTCCTGCCTGTTTAAACAATTCTCTTCCAGACGTAAGAAGTTTTATGTCAAGAAGTATGATTTCCTTTTTCCTCATACGTATAGTTTTATGCCTCTTTCAGTTGCTTAAAAATATATGCATTTTTTTTTCATTTATGTGCTCTTCCAGGTTTAATGAGCCATTAGTGTAGCATTTCCATTACATTGGTCACATTCATTCTGCTCCAGCAAAGCATACATTTCAAAATGTAAAATGTGCCCACCGTGTGTTCATTCAATGTGACATCCTAATTTTCGGGAAAAAAATAGCAGTTACTCTTAATGCCATTTTATTAAACACTAGAAGAAATCATTGTGTGTTAGATTATAAATTAATGAAATTATATTTCGAAGGCATATAAATGTAAGAAATAAAATTTCAAAGCAGGAAGTAAGACTGCAAAGCCTCTTCCTATCTATGCAGAACTTTAAGAAAAACAAATGAAATGAGAGTTCATTTTATCTGGAAGTCTCATACCAAAGATTATATGGCAGTATCATAATAGTAGTATATTCTATAAAGCTATCAGTAAAAATCAGAAACGATGTATAGTTGAGCTCTATCACTCTTCATTTTCATTTCCATATTTATAACACTACAAAAAGAGCCATGGTAAACTGACTTACTACTGCTAATAACAAACCCTTCTCTTCAAAACGACATTGATAATTCTTATAGTTCACAACCATTGTTAATATTAGAGATACAGAGCTTTAGCTATTTAAAAATATAAATAAATAAGGGATACATTGTCCCAGCCCTTTAACTGCCTCTGAGCAGTTTATTCATTTCAATTAACTCCAAAGCAAACTGGCAGTTACAGCTATCCAAATTTACATTTCACTTAACATTTCCAAGCTTTGGGTCTGATTATGTTTGTTATAGCTTATTTACCATGTTTTGTATCTTGCAGTTAACTTTTTCAATGTCAATTTTCTGTTATGTGCTGATTTTAATAACGGAGCTGAGATTGTTTCTTCAGCATCTGCCACTTTGGTTCAGGTTCTGTACTAGGTCTGGAGAATTAAAATATGAATCTCCATCACCACATTCAGCAAGGGAGGGACAATGAATAAAATTAATAAATAAAGATTTAGTTCAGCAAGAATATAATGTTTAATCATTTATGATGCATAACATATTACTTTATGCTCGTTACAAATGTAAATTTTCACCTTCATTACAAACCTATATAAAAGTTATCCCCTACTTCTCCTATTTTCTGGAAAAGGGAAGAAAAAGCAAAAATATCTAATAGCTAGCATTTATTGACTGTATACCAAATGCCAGGTTTATGCAAAACTTTGTGTTTCATCTTTTTACCTATCTAACAATCCTCTAAGATGGTATATCTATCACCTTCTCTAAAAATGGATAGTATATCTAGCACCTTCTCTAAAAACTAGCATAAGTGAATGTTATCAGTCAGGTTTCTTCAGAGAAACAGAACCAACAGGATGTATATAAAGAGATTTAACATAAGAGTTATATAACATGTCAGAGAAGGTGAAAGGTCCACCCACAAAAATAGAAGAACTCTCGCTCTGATCTTTGAGTTTTATCTCTTATCGAGCAGCAAGAAGATCACTTATATTACGTCTCTTCCTTCATTATTTTTTATTGATTACTCAGATCTAAAATAGCATTGACTATTCATAATGTCTTATTCTATATAGACACTGCCTTATTTGAAACCAAACTTGAGAGCTTAAAAATTCTTTGGTCTGTTCAATTCCAAGAAATTCAAGAGAAGTAATTTCATATTCCACTGAATATAGTTTTACACCATCAGTACAGATCAACCATCATCTCAGAGTCCTGTCATTTACAATAAACATATGTGTTTGCATTTCCTTTTAAAAGGTACTGTGAAGATAAATATTTGTACATTTAGAAATTCTAAAGCATCCACATAGGAAAAAATTTTACTAAAGATATTATAATAATGTATTGAACATCTTCAGTCTTTTATTCTAAATGCCCTTTTTGAATGGTATGAAAAATAGTTTCCTGAAAAAGAATGGCAAAATAAGCAAGACTATATATGTACCCTCAGATAACATAATTATTCCAGAAAGTTGTTGGGTGCATGGCAATTCTCTTTTAAGGAATAGATTAGGAAACTGAGGCTCAAAGTTCACAAGAGTTTCAATTCATCAACTTTAGTATAAGATTACTGAAATATAGAAGAAGAAATTTAGATTTTTTGCCAGAAGGAATTGTGATTGACCGACGGAAGAATATTTTTAGCCCCATTTTAGAACCTTAGAGAACATGTCTAAACTGGCAGGTTTCAAAAGTACAGTTATGAAAATGTGAACTGGGGAGAGGGACAGCTGAGGTCAGAATCCAAACTTCTGGGCCATGTAGGTTTAATAAGCAAAGTGGAGAAATCGGAGGGGAAGGAGAGACAAAAGCTAGGAATCAGAAACATTTTCCCAGGCATCGAGAAGTTCAAAGATGAAGAGGGAACAAGACCCTGGGAGGATGTGATCTGATGGTTATTTCAGAGAAAGATAAATGCTTTAATGGGGAACTGTGCATATATCTTTTGTACATATTCTGTCTTAATGTTACAATATAAATATTTCTTGATCTAGGCTTTATGTTCTTTGATTGGCTTTCAAAATTGTTTTATCTTTCTTTCTGTATTCTGATATGCAAAGATGGATGCAGACAGAAGAAAATGAAACTTAAGACCCTCACGGAGCCTGTTAAAAACCCTACAAGGGGGTCTTATAATGAATTCTTTTATCAGGTATTTTTGTATAAACTGCAAAAATATGTATTTTAAGCAGTTTGCTATAACCATTCTCTTATTCCTGCTTCCTTTCTGTACTTTTCCTCATTCCTGGTAACACTGGAATTGCTTCTTTTATCCACTTTGCCAATATACACAGCAGTATGATATGGATTATAGAACCACAAGTCCTATAGAACTTGGCACCACTCTTACTAGGTTTTAAAGAAAAAAGTTTTGTAATGTACAGAGCCATAACGTAGTCTGTGGAGGATTCTTTTCAATAACCAGATGCATAAAATTGCAAGTAAAGTATTTGGTTCAACATCTCATCAAAAAGGACCTAGCTTATACTTGATAAAATAGCATATGCAATTGTAAATTCAAAATATGTTATTTTATTGAAGGAAATGGAACATTTTATTAAGCTCTCATATGCCATGTAACTACAATTGAAAAAATGTTTTAAAAATGTTTCGATTTTAAAAAATTGAAAAATTCAAACCCTATAATGTAGAAACTGAGTGTACTTTGTAAATACATATGTATCCGTCGTGACTTGGGGTGGTTTCATAAATTCTCTAGGAAGTATTACATAGTTTTTAAGAGCAAAGCTTCTGGTTTGCGCCCATTTCACCATTTACTGGCTGAATGATCTTCAGTTAGTAACTGTGATAGTTAATTTATGTGTCAACTTGACTGAACTACTGGGTGGCCAGACAGTGAACAAATATTATTTTGGATGTTTGAGGGTTTTGTTTTTTTTTTTTTTTTATAAAATTAACATTTAAATTAGTAGGCACAGTAAAGCAAATTGCCCTCTCTAATGAAGGCCTGGATAGAATAAAAAAGCTGAAATCTACCCCAGGTAAGACAGAATTCTTCCTGCTGATAGCCTATGAACTGGGATGTTGGTTCTCTTGGGTCTCTGGCTGGCCACTTCACCCTGCACATCTTGAGACTTGCTAGCCTCCATAATCACATGAGCCAATTCTTTCTGACTTTTGGCCCCTGACCTCGCTTTCATTAGAGCACTTATTTTAGAAAACCTGCAACTGTGTTTTATTCTCTGCCCCTTTGAAATGTAAATCTTTTAAAAAGCCTCTTGCCATTTATACAACCCAGGGAGGTCTTTCTCAAAGGCCTGGAAGCCAGACATTTAAAGAGTAAACATTAAGGGAGCTAGGGTTTCCATCTCCCATCTTCTATGGAAGAGTACATGCCTAACATTGAGGGATCCTTTCTCCAAGTTGTGATAACTACCCTCTGTGATGACGATAAAAGAAAGTTTACTTTTACTTTGGGTCAAACCAATTAGTAACTAACACGGAAGGTCTAGATATTCCAAAGCCAGCTCTTAAAAATTCTGCATCCCTTTGTTTCTATGAAGTATAGTTAAGACCTAGTTCGGGTCTCTCTCCCTTATGGCAATAGCTTTGAATAATGTCTTCCTTATCTGCTTAACTGTGTCCAATGCCATTTTTGCTTTGACGCTATGGTTTCCTATTTATACCTGAGGTCTTGAAAATCCACAATGACGTTCCTTGCTGTGTGTATATACAGTGTGTATACATATGTGTTTATATTTATATATATGCCATAAATAGAATTTCTATCAATACTCCATTATTCAGCCTCTTCTTTACCTCCATCTTCTGCTTTCCTTGTGCCTCCAAATCCTAAATTTCTGAGGCAGGGGAAAACATCACTGCCATGTATCAGTGTCTGTACTGCAGCCTTTGTGACTGAAGCTTTCTCTGCTAAGTCAGTTAAAAATACAGATACACTACAAATAAAACATAAATGTGATACAAACAAATGCTAATATTTTGTCTATCAAAACTTTGTTGAACACTCTTGACAGATAATATTCCATTGGCCATTCTTTTTGTTCAGTGGATTAAAACTTAAAACATTTTTTTTCCCCTATACTCCCATGTAGGTGAGACTGTCAATAGATATGATTAAAGATATAGGGAGGGACTAGATCATGTAGAAAATTGTAGGTTACTGTAAGATTTATGGATTTTATTTTAGGTGAAATGGGAAGTCATAGAGATTTGAAGCAAGAGATTTGACATGGTATGATTAATGCTTTCAAAAGATTAGTCTAGCTGTTATGAAGATAATGTATTATAGGTGTTCAAAAGTGGATGCAAGAAAGGCAAGCCAGTTTGGAGGAACTGTAGAAGTCCAGATGAAAGATGATGTTAGCCTGAACTAGCTTGTTAGTGGTGGAGACAGAATAAAGTAGAAGCATTTAAGATTCAGTTTGATGGTTGAACCATCAAGCCATAATGATGAAATGAAAGTGGGAGGTGAGGGAAAGAGTGATGGGGAATCTTAGGTTTTTGGATGATCAGCTGATATATTTTACTGGGATGGGAAAAAACACCATATAATAAGAGAAGTTTATCAAACTTCCTATATACATCCTCCTCGTATTTTAAACAGCTCTTTTGGCTTATAAAAGTTATAGCAGTTTAGCTTTAGTATATATTTCACTCTTGGTCTTCAAATCTTGTATTCATGATCAAAATAAGGCTTTATAAATTAAATTCAATTTTTTCTAAACCCTGCTTTATTTCTTTTGGTATATCTTTCTTCATCCATTCAGTTGTAGCTGTTTTGATTTACTTTCTTATATAAAGTCTATAGCTTTTAAATTAAAATTTTAAAATTTAGTACTTTTGTGTATCCATTGGCTCTATTTGTTGAATTAGAAAATGACTACTTCTCACCACTTCACTGCTACCACCTCAGTGCAAAAAATCATAAGTCAGATCATATCACTCCTTGTCAATAAATAATAATAGAATAAATCTCCAATGGTTTTTCGTTGTACACAGAAAATATAATATCCTCACAACGATCTGTAAAGTCCTAAAAGATCTCCAAATTCTGCCCTCACCTCTCTGATGTCATCTTCTAAAACTACTTCATTTTTACTCTGTTTCCGGCTATGCTGGCCTCTTCATGATCATACCAGATGTATGTCTCTCCCTGTAAACTCCTGCCTCAAGATCCTGTCATTTTGTTTTGTTCAACTATCATCTTTTCAGGGAAGACTTCCTTAATAGATCAGCGGCTTCTGTCAAGAATACCACAATAATTTGGAGAATATGTTGCCCAAAGTGCACTGATTACAAATATAGTTAAGGAGATTTACAAATACAGCTTTATAATATTCATTATTAACAATGGTAGATAACATGGAGGTTTTCTAGTTTTGTGCCACAAAGCTCTATTTGGGCTTTGTTAGTCGATTTGCCTTTAATCAAATATTTAATTGAGAAGATACAAATGATAAATGTTAAAATTAAAGTATTAAAATGTAAGGAGAAACTAATATCATAGTCATTGTTATAATTTATCTTGGTACCAATAAAGAAGCTATCTTTTAATACTTTCTTTTGCATAAATATCAAAATAAATAAATAAAAGCTTATACTTCAAATCTCTCCAATTGATAGGCATTTTGAAATCTCATCAATTGTACATAAAATATTATCTATGGAAGAGACCTAAATTCTTGACTAATCTCGAAAAAAGGGTCATTAAAAATAAACGGGTAAAATAATTACACAGTTTTTTTCTCTCTTTATAGTCCTTTTTTTCAACTACCATGCAGTTAAAAATCATTTGAAATGTAAAGTGAGGATTTTAAACAGAAAATTAGATATTTTGTACAGAAGAGAATATATTTAAATATAAACTATCCTACCTAAATTTCAGATGATGTCAACCAATGTCCTCAGAAATGGGGAAGCCATCAACATTTCATTAAGGTATAACAACTAAAATTGAATATTTAATTATCGCTTTCTAGCTTAGACCAAAAAAAATATGATACTATGATTTTAGAACTGCCATTCTAAAATTAAGAAAAAAATACCAAACCAGGGTAAATCATTTTATCTGACATGAAAATTTTAAGCGTGTAAACTCTGGGAGGGAGAGCAAATTACAGAATCACAACAATAGATCTTTATTCTCTACCTTAAGAAATAAGAATGACATTATTAGGTCAACTAGTTTAGAAAATAACCATAAAATATGATATACCTATTAGCAGTTGTCTAGGTTCCCCCCCAAAAAAAAAATTGAATGTGATAATTCAAAATAATAGAAAATTTTACAATATCCATTGAGCTTAAATTCCATTTCAACCCAGTTTGGGCAACAAGGCAACAGGAGAATGGCTTTCCATTATTACATCTGTAATGCTGTAACACACAAATTATTAAGATTCCCCCCATTCTATTTATTATCATTCAACTTTTAGAAAAGAATGGAGGCACAATATGATGCATGTGTTACTTTTTTCATGACATTTATGGAAGACTAAAATTAAAAGAAAAAAACATAGAAGAGTACTGGGAGAAAATTCTAACTATATCGCAATGGTGAGCTCTCTTACTCTTTTTGAATTGACGAATTGCTAATTATGCTGAAATACTATCTTACCTGTGATTTAAACCAGATCTCTGGGTTAGTTTGGCAACATCTCAAAGTCGACTGCAAGCATCAGTCCCATGAGATTTTGACAAGCTAACAACATCCATATGAATTTAAAAACATTGAAAACAAAATGTCTAAAACTGAAAAAATAAAATCTTATTTATGGTCAGTTGAGGAAGAAGTTCTAAGTACAGAAAAATATAATCTTTAATGCATTTGGTTTCCCTTGGGCTTCCGTTTTTGATTTAGTTTTTCTCCAGGTACTGAAATCACCAAGTCCTTTCTCAAAAGGAAACGTTTTGCCTACGTGGTCTAGAAGTTGCAATCATAAAATTGGAATGTGCCTGAGGTACTCAGTTTCTTTAATGCAGGCACATTAAAAAACCAAGGGGTTAAGAATTGATTTTCATGAAGAAAAAGTGAATCAAGAAACTGGGAAAGATTCTATTTTATCTACAGAAAATATTCTATCTCATGGGGACACTGAACTTCTGGGAGGTAAATGACAATCACATTCCCACAGCTATTATAGTGCTGCTGAAGAGACAATCATTTCGAACTATTTCTTTCAGTGGAAAAGATATTTCAGAGAAAGAAGAGAAAAAGAGTGAACTTTTTAATGTTTCCTTTGTTATTTATGTGTTGCTCATAAATGGATGAGAGGCAATTTTGAATTGGCTGTAGACACATTTGCTATATTCAATTCTTTATCTGCTACTTACAGTTTTGGACAAATGGATGAGAAATGGATTCCCCAAGTAGAAAATGAGCAACACAGAAGAATTCAAAACGAACTCTTATTGTGAATATCTGAGCTATACTGTAAAGCAAGGAGAAAGATTGTAGACTAATGCTTGCTTAGGCCTACTAATGCTGTTCTATGTGTGGAAAAAAATACATTCTCTCATTTCAAGATGGGTTTATAGTTGATGATGTGTTCCTTCTTTGATCTATATCTACCATTTAAGTTTTCTATTATCTCCTATGATGTGAATGTTAAATATTTGACCTCCAAGATACATTTCAAAATTATATATTTTTAAATATCATTTTTGTTTGTCCTACAGTAAAGGCTAGTCTGGATTGATGCCTCTTTTTGCATTCAACCTTAGGTAAGACAATGATAAATTTGTAAATTCACCTTCGATAATCATTTAATTTGTCAGAATTGCCATATTTCTGAGACCATCAATGTCTTACACTTGGCCTGGTATATCATAAGCTCAATAAATATCTGCTGAGTGAGTGAATAAGACACTATATTGTAAACAGAGGACAAAAAATAGTTACACAAATTTCTGACCCTCAGGAAGCCAGTGGGCTCATGAGGAATATACAAAATAATGTTAGCATGCCAAGTTTCAGAAATGCTTTGTAAGATTGAAGAGCAAAATAATTTTACATAGAAATAGAATTAGCAAAATATAAACACTTTAAACAGAAAATTTTAAATGAAGAAATTTGCAAGCTTAATGGGAGATGATTTATAGGAACCAAAGGAGGAATAGAAGAATTTGTTTTGCTTTTGATGGGGTGAAGCCAGCATTCTTAGATGTAGAACACAATGTACTAAAGAAATATTATATATAATACACATAGTATATTACACAAAATATATACTATGGCATATATAGCAATATGTTGTAAGAGCAACTTAAATTTTAACATATTCATCATTTTGATAGTGAACAAGTTTTAACAGTTGATTTCTACCTTTTAAACTCTCTTGACTTGAGACGGTTTTTGAGATTTCTAAATACTGTTTTCAAAGAAATTAAATGTAGTTTTTCTTTATCTTACAAAACTGCCATAAACACCCTAGAACTCATATTCATGAACATACTTCAAATCAAAACTTTCTTAATATTTTTTATCATTAATGCCATATTAGTAAATGTTGTTTAGTTTATTGATTGCTGCATACTTTTCTCCGAGTTCATGAAATTCCAGAAAGAAAGTGATCATGAGGTTGCAGAGTCATCGTTTATGTGTCATCTATTTAGTCCAGAACACTGTGCATGCTGATGTTGCATATTTATCTCTTCATTTGGTAAGAGCCAGTGCCTGGAAATAACTAATTACCTGTTTAATAGTTCCCATTTCCCATCTCTGAACTCAATTAAATGTGAGTCATTGAAAATAATGTCTGTTCTTTGGGGGCTTAAATTAGTTTAAATATAGCATTGCATAGATTTTCTCTTTAAAGTCATAAATGTAAATATGTGTTTGTTGTTGAAAATTTGGAAACTTTAAATAGTTAAATGATAAAGTACAAGAACTATGAACTCATCTCCCAGAAATACCACAGTTAAAATTTTGGTATATAAAATTACACCTATAGCAACAATGCTTAGAAGAAGATAACACAAACGAATTTTATGGATGACTATTGAAATATATTTACTTTAAAAGAGAGACTTAAATACTAACAACAGAAGTTTTATTTAAAAAATTTAAGGCAAAGCCATACAGTTGAATATTATCTAGCCAGTGGAAAGTATAGAAACAGTAAGTCCTCCCTTAATGTAACAGGTTCTTGAAAACTGACTTTAAGTAAAGCTACGTATAACAAAATTAATTTTATCAGAAGCTTTCTGATATAAATAAGTGTTTAGTTCCTAATGCACATTTCTAGCCACTAAAACATCAATAATCACTTAATTTGACAGAAATCTTTTATTTCTGAAATCACCAATGTCTGATACATGACACTTGGCCTGGTACATGACAGGCTCTTCCAAATAAAAATCCAAAACACTCCTACTATTAAATATGAAAATAAATGTGAGCTATACATACATTTAAGTAATAAAAACAAGTAAGATAAGTATTTTCCAGCCTACCTATTCCAGTTCAGGGTCACTGGTGGCCAGAGCTCCTTCTGACAGCTCAGGATGCAGGTGGGACAGGACACCCTTACATGCGTGGAGTCACTCACACACACCCACACTCCTCAGACTAAGGCATTTTAGAAAGGCCAGTTCATTTCATGTGCACAACTGTGGGATGTGGGAGGAAACCAGAGTCGGGGAGAAACCCCATTCAGACGTGGGGGGACGTGCAAAGTCCACACAAACAGTGGCCAATGCCCAGCATCCATTTCTTCTCCCGCATCGACGTTATAACAAAACCACACCCAAGGAAATGACATTACTGGAGGACCTGTACTTGTAAAGTGGTATCACACGGTTTTTATTAAAGAGAACCCAGAAAAGTAAAGAGAAGCCATGGGCGTTTTATGAAATTCCTCCGAGACAATAAAGCATTTTCTTTGAAGACAAAACTATACGTATATGGGCCAAAACGATACAAGAGTCGAAGTTAGAAAAAAGTCCATAAAACAGATCTCGGGAAACAAATCGTGAGTTCACTGGTGTCGCACGGTCGGCTTTTCGGTGCAAGTGTGGAGAACCAAGTCTATTTCGGCCCACAAAACCGTGATAAATCTGGAATTTGGGAATTCGAGGCAACTGGAATCTCTGAGAGTCAAGGTGTGGGGAAGGGGGAGGGAGGGGGAGGCTGCAATTCTGCGGAAGAGGCAGGTGGCCTCCAGGGTCGTTCACCACAGCTCGACAACACGACCCCTCCCTCCGAAATGAGAAACGGCGGGCTCCGCGAAGGCTACATCGGAGGCGGAGGCGGGAAGATAGATGTACTCACATGAAATACCTGGTCAGCCTTCGGGACGAGATGCTGCCTCGCTAGGGCTCCGAGTTCGAGGGCCGAGACGTCCACGAGGCCTGGGGATCTGCGGACTGGGGCGCGCGGCGGGCACCTCGCACCGGAACCTGCGACGCCGGGCCTTCCGGCACGTGGGCGGCCACGTGTTCCCGTCCCAGCGCTCCCCTGCGGCCCCGTGGATCGCCCGAGATCTCGCGAGACCCGACTTCCTCGTGGAAGAGCGGTCGCGGCACCTGTGCCTCGGGCCGGATTCCGCCGCTGTTATGACGCACCCTTGGCGTGGGGCACCTCGCAGGCCGTCGTCCTCCAGCTCCCCTCCCTGGGGACGGGCACATTCTCCCCCGCATACACCGCAAGCTGCAGAGCACTCGCGGCGGGCCCCAGCTGGGCTGTCCGCGCACACGAGGAATCCCTCTCTCCACCTGGACCCGGCCCGGGCCTGCTGGCGCTGTGAGGAGGTCACTGCCTGATGGAGGGGCTTGGGTGAAGTCGCCAGCTCCCCCTGTGCAGGGCGCTGGCAGTTTGCAGGGTGAGAAAGATGGAGCAGTGATCTGAAGTTTTTCTTCAGAGAAAAGGCCCAAGGGGAAAAAGTACACACACACACACACACACACACACACACACACACACACACACACACACACACACCCTCCCCCCAGACACTGATGACTTATTTCATATTTTTGATTACAGTGAAAGGACACTTAAAACGTTGGTCGAGAATTTAGACATAACGGGTACTAAGGAAATTAAGTACTTAAGATAAAAACAAGCATGTTTTTGTAAAGGAAATTAGATCATTTCCTTTGCTGTGGGGCTCAGATGTAAAAAAACGATGTCAAATTCATATACCGTGAAAATTTGGTATAATCTTTTACAAGTTTTGCAGAGAAGTGGCATAAATGGAAACCAGTACAAAGTAAACTAAAAAGTCAAGAAAACGCAAATAGTCTATTGTTTATAAATATGGATGCATTCATTATAAAAATAGAATTGCAAGAGGGTTATAGATAAGGGGTTGGAATAAATGAGGCAATGCTGTTTTTAGTTGTAAACCTTTTAAAACAATTTAAAAAATACATATGTATTACTTTGCTGAAAATAACAGACAATGCATGAATGCCATTTTATTCCATGAGTAATGATATATATCTTTATACAAATAAGAATTTACACTATGTTTTAATGTTAATCTGTTAGATATTTACTTGTAACGAGTTTTGTAAGCGAATGTCATATATGTTCTTAATTTGGAGTATTTCATTAGATTTACTTAATCATAACTAGATTATGGGGATCATGGTCCAGAATTGTCACAAGACATTAAGAAAAATCAGCCTCACTCGATAAATTTCATTTTCAACATTAAGCGAATAAAAAATTTTCTACAATACATTTTAACAAGTACAAAACCTTTCCTAGTGTCAAGGTTATAAGCCATCAGTCACCGGAACTATTAAAACACATGCTCCAGTCTTACAGAAGAGCTCTTTGCCATTCCCAGTAAATAGATTCAGACACTTTAAGTTTTGATGGCATAAAAAGAATAAGACTCTATTGAAATCTTTCAGTAAATAGTCTGCCAAGATTGCTTCTTTATCTAAATAAACAAAGGCTAAGGACTAACCCAAAGCTCTTGTGTCAACAGTTTCTTTGCTGGAAATTTCTCTCAAGGATTTCTCTTCAACAGTGGAAACATGTGGCTTCTGGGTTCACAAATAATTTTCAAGGCTGAATGAAAGTTATGTGTGATTTCTTATTTTTATTTCTGTATCTATTGAGAAATAGAATCTCAAAAATATGCTGCATTCTTTTTATAATGTATTAATCTAACAATATAAAAGATACACAGACTTTGTGATTCTATACAGAAAAATTGCTAATTTGTTTTGCTTTAGAGTTCCTTACAACTGTACAATATTTATATTTACTTCACTGATGTTATATCATTCCAGCTGTAACAAAAACAATTTTAATGATTTTATTGTTTTAAAAATTGTTTTGGTTAGGTAAAATTTGAAGGCTACACAAAATATTATAATGAGCACAAGCCTGGCTATAGACTGAACACAAAAATTGTAGAAAGAAAACCTTTCAATAACTCCTTCACTCATTCACACATATTTGTTGGGGGTCTGTAATGTGTCAGGCATTGTGCTAGATACACATTAGCTTCTTACCTACAAAACCCATGGTCTGGATGGGGAAGAAAGAAAAACGTTCAGTGTTATAGATGAAACTCAATTTGAATTATAACAATAGCAGAGAGGAAATTTTTCTATGCAAAGTGGATGGATGTAATTCTTTCTGTGATTAAATATGCCTTGCATATTGGCAGCCAAGAACAGACTAGGGAGAATACTATTAGGGAAATAGAATCGGTTCAAGAAGCTTAAAAAATTTGTTATAGTATCTGTAAACACACACACGCACACCCCTCAGATTAGTTTTAGTATACAATTTGAAATGGCCTAATCAGAAAAACAAAAATTCGTAGTTATTTAACAAACATTCTCGAAGATTAGCTAGCTAGCAACTAAAGAATTTTATTTGAAAGGACAAGCATCAAAGCCAGCTACTATAAGTATTTTATGTATTATTATCTTCGGTCAATTTCAGAAGCTTGGTAAATAAGCACAAGCATTCTTTCAAATGAAATGGTAAAATGGTTGACCTTTTTTGGACTGGATAGAAATGCCATACAAGTACTCCCTCCTCTACAAGAATAAGGTATAGGAATCTAGAGAACTCAATAACCTATAACCCTTTGGACTGTCACCCTAGCCTTAAGATTTGCGTTGTTTCTGTGTTCAGAAGCTTATTGGAGGATTTCATAGCCTGACCCTGACCAGAAAGTTAGCTGGATACTGCTGCTAGAATATTATGGTTTATGTCTTGAGTACATACTCAAGATGCTGTCAGAGCATCAAAAGACACAAAGCTGGGATTTAATGGAGTTTAGAGAGTAGTATAATACTTATTGTGAATGCTTTTATTGTTATTCTGATATTACTTTTCTGTTACATATCAGGTATGGAGGAGAGCTAGAGCCACCCCTTCTCTGACTACTGGATCTGACTGATATCTACTCTTTATAAACTTTTTCATTGTGAATGTATTCACTTAGGTAAGTTCATAACATATCATTTTACTGTTTGGATTTTTTTCCAATACATTTGTCACCTTGCTCTACTCAATGATCCTCCACATTAATTTTTAATGAAAGTAAATTCTTATACTTAAGTTTTGCAGTGTATATTTAGATTAATTGGCTTGTTGGTTCTTAGTGCCTGACCACTCTTGGAAGGTCAGTGAACTCTGCTACCACTCCTCAGCCTGTGATAGTGACCGGAAGTAATAAAAATCTCCAGGTGAGTAAAGAATAAGCCTTTCTAGAAAATATCTTGACGACTATTTAAGTCTTGCTGAGAACTGAAACTCTCCATTACTGTTTTTTGATTTTTATAATTACTAATGTTGCAAAAGACTGAAGTAATGGATTTTCAGGTGTGATGTAGTAATGAACTTATGAAAAATGTGTAATGCCTAGGAACACTATTCATTGTAAAGGTATACTTCATAAATGATGGGTGCATTTTTAAACCACTTTTATAACTCATATAGGTGTTTTTAAAAGTTTATATTTAAACTTATTTTGTGCCATTAAAAAAGAGAATGAGATATTGGAATTCAAAATTCACTTCCCTTCTTCCTGGTATGCAAAAATTGGTTGAAATACAAAAGGATCAGTCAAACAATTTTTTAAAGTCATTAATGTGTTTACAATTGATTTGACTAGTACATTTTCCCCTCTACAAAGTAGTAGATTGGTTGAATAATTATTAAAATTTAGCCCCTTAAACTAATTAAATTATTAATTTTTCAAATATATTCCAGGTCTCTTAGAAATAGACTAGAGTTATTTTTTTAGCTTTTTAATTTATTACAGAATATAATTTAAAAAATAATATATAAAATTTTTGTGAAATATAACTATTACTTCTGTAAATTATAAAGAATGTAAGTAAACTACACTTATTTTGGACTCAGACTTAATTCTTTTCTAACATATTAAGCTTAAAAATGATTGAGCAATTTTGATGATTTCCAAATGTAAAAGTGGAAATTCTCCAGTTTCAGGAAGGTGATATCTCCAGGCGCCAGCCCCAGGAGAAGCGCAACATTCCAAGGCGAAGATGATAAAACTGTCTATTAGGCCCTGTTTGATCTGAGAATTCCCCGGATACATTTATCTTTGTCCAAAATGTTAATGGCTAACTTCTGCTTCTTGTAATCTGCTTATTGAAGGATCTAGTAGGAGGCTTTATAAGCTGCCTCCTCTGGAAGCTCGGGGCTGATCTTCTCTAATCCTGCGTGGTAGAGAGTCAGTCGCCGGCCGGCTAATAAAAGCTCATAATTAATCTCAATTGGCTCCGTGGGTCTCAGAATCATTCACACCATAACACAAATAGATATAATTTAGAACCAGGCATTGAAATTATCGTTTTAGAGAATCCGTATTTTCCACTAAAACCATATTTGCACCGTTTTTTATCCTACTATATGGAGGCTTATGTTTTAATTTAGATAGTTATTTTTTGTGCACATATCTTTTTAAGAATTTTCTTTTTTATCAAAAATTATTGAGTTAACGTCAATAATTATTAATATGCCGTGACCATAGTGTTTGATGGAATTTTTAAAATTTTATATAAAAAAACCTGTGAGTCTGGAATGTGGTAGAAAATAGTACATTGGATTTGAACTAATTGAGGAGTGCTTTAAAAAGGGACTATTATAAAAGCACATGCAGGGTATAAAGAGATCACATGGGGAATTGCATACCTCAGGGACTCTGTTGCTCTTCTTCCTTAGCCTCACAGAGCCTGGCGTGAAAAGGCTGTGTGGAGCAGGCCACCTGATGGAAGTGACCCAAGATCACCTTTAATCAAAAGACTCAACCATCCTGTAGCATCCCTGCAGGAAGGGGACCAGGACAAACACCCCACAATAGCACACTCGCTCCTGCAATCTCCTGCTCGTGTTCCTATGGGCAAAAATCAACTGAAAGCCAGAGAACCAAGGAACCTATTAATATAGATTAGAAGAGAGTAGAAAGGGAATATAAAGGGGAAAGTGAAAAATATCATCAGAAAACTAAACACTAACCTTCTGAGTGATTAGCAGAGAGTCCTCTAGTTTCTTTAAACACCACACTTGTGGCTCATATGTGTTTTGGCTCACTCAACACTTACTTCAAACTTGTGCAAATGTCTTCCTGACAGCAGATGCTGGAAAGATAAAGCCACATTTTCCCAGATGTCTTTACAGATGTGGTTTGTATTAAATGCCAGTTAGATGCATATGCCCAAGTCATTAATTTGGGGCTGAATTACATGGTAAGAGTAGGATCTGTTACCCAGTTTGCTATCATGGATGGTGTCAGAGGTAGTATGGGCTAGATGGAGCAACTATGGCAACAGCCTACTGACCTCTGAAGAATTGGCAGCAATCTTAATGACCCAGGTCTACTGTATGGTTTGGGGAGATTATATTTGAAGGTCAGTTTAAAGCCTATTTCTGAAGTACTGTCAGTTTGCTGGGTGTACACTTTGAAAAATTACTTTTGCCCTACAATACCTAAAATGGTTTCTGTTGTCTGCAACTGAGAATCTCATAATACAGCATTCTTAAAGATAGCAGAGAAAAGTTTGTCATTCTGGCAGGGCATTTGACAGAACATTCTTATTATTTTCAACCTTACCTAGTGAACTCATTTTGATACTTATCCTATCTATAAGCCAGAAATAAAGGTTGTATTTATAATAGGTGAAGGAAAAATTACAAGTGATTAATCCTTCTATTTATTTCAACAGCAAACACACTTACTATTTTCAGAAAAAAAAAAACAACATAAGATAATAGGTGCTTTTATTATTACATTCTCTGTGTAAAACAGATGAATTTAGAATAGGTAAACAATATGTTCTTATAACTATCCACAAAGTGGTGTGTGAGACTGATTCAGCAATTTCTGTGATGATTTGAAGATCTAGAGAAAATAAGTAGAACATACATATTAACTAGAAAACATATTTTTAAAGTTATTCTCTTTATGGGACATTCTACTACTCCTGCATATGATCGAAATTACTGATTTTTCTTCAGCGACCTGATTGAAACACTTATATATCAAGATATATAAAATAATTCACAGTGTTGAGCTTTAAAAAAACAGCTTAAACACAAACAAATGAACAAAAAAATCCCTTCAGATTTTTAAATGAGAACTATGGTAAATTTTGTTTTCAAATAATTGATAGGTCAAAGATTTAGGTAAAAAAAAAACTGTTTCCTACTCTCATGAATAGAAAGTGACATATTTATTTCACTCTATCATCTTACTTTTTCATCTCCAGTAATATCTATGGCTTTCAAAATTTGTAAAGGAAAATGTGAATGACATCCTCTCCAAGTAGCCTTCTTTGATGACCCCCAGATGCAAATAACTCTGACCTCTGAATGTCTCATAATGATTGTTAGAAACATTATAAACCTATCACATATTGCTATATATTTTGAGATTTTTGAACAGAGAGAGTGGCTGTGAATATGGAGAAGAGGATGTATGAATATGGGAAAGAGAACAGAGCCAGACTGCATTAAGGCTTTCTAAGCCTCCAGGCAAAAATGGTGAAACTATTTTATATTGCAAAATGTACCTCTAGGATTAACTCTCTTAAAGAAAGAGGGAATCTGTAAAAATCTTGTTTCTGAGACTGTAACTTGCAAAAATCAAGAACTAGAGAAGAGAGCGCTGACAAGGCATGTCTTCACTTGAGACTCCATGTAACCCATTATGGAGAAAAACCTAGTAGGGGTGTCACTGTTCAGTTATAAGAATTCATCCCACGCAGAGTCTATATTTCAATAATCTCAGCAGAATGAAAAAGAAAATGTAAGAGATAACAGTTTGGGGAAGCTACTGAAGCAGTAGTTCTCAAACAGAATCACCCAGAGAGCTCTTTAAAACATGGATTCTGGGCCCCGCCTCCAGAGTTCCTGATTCAACAGGTCTGAGTGAGGGCCAAGAACGTTCCTGCCTACAGGTTGCAGGTGATGATCAGTGATGCTGTTGGTTTAGGCATTATACTTTGGAAACCAATATATTAAATAAATGGACTTGGTACTTAAAGATGGAGAGATATCCTCATGAAATGAGGTGAATTATTCAGAGGTGGAATGAGAAGTAGTTCTAATGACCAAAGTAATAATAACAAGAGCAAAGTCCACCAGCAATAGTGGACAATTCTTGTAAGTAGCTAAAACGTAGTACTATTTGTAGCAGGAAAAACAGACACCAAAGAGTGAAATGTCTTCCTTCCTTGGAGTAAATACCATTAAATTTTTGTTTCTCCAAACTCTGTTTCCACTAGAAAAGGAGATATATGCACTTACCATTATGATTACTTAATTTAAACATGTTTTCTCTTTAATCTGGCAATATAATATAGTTTTAATAGCTATAGTTAATACATTAAACATATGGTTTCTTCAATAATTACTGTTTTACACTTCTTACTACTAATTACAGTATTAAATTGTTCACTCCTTAATTTGTGCTGTCAAAGTTTTTATTTAATCCAGACTGACTGCTGATAGAGTTGTAACTTATGCACCTCTCCCATTAGCTTAACATCGTTGATATCAAGCCGCTATATGTTATAATGGTTTGTAATCGTGTTGTTTTTGGTGACTTAATTTTCCCGTGATGATCATCTTAATTTAGCCATTTCAGATATGAAATAGTTTCAAAGGATATTTCAAAAACTTATCAAGACTGTTGTTATTTGTAGTTTAATATAATTTTAATGCCATTTTGATAACTGCCAGTTACAATTTTCCACCCTCTCCAGCTGCCTGTTTACTACTGGATAACTTACTGCTGCAGTATTGTGCAGGCAAACTGAGCAGTTGGCTTGAGAAGAGTCAAAAGATCCCCAGAATGTTCTTTATGGACTGAAATAAATTGAAATGAGTCAACTCCTTGTTAGTTTAAAGTGCGTATATGAGTGTTAGGTGTCTGTATTTCTGTGTAAAGTAAGGCAGGCTTAGTGAGGGTACGGGGATAGATACACAGTAATCCTTCACTTTCCGAGGCTTTTGACAGACTAGGACTACGGTGAGGTGAGTGATGTACTTGCTTCGGGCACAAAATTTAAGGGGATGTCAAAAACTCAGTAATCAAGTTAAATCATATTTTAATGCAATATTTTAGAAAATCAAATTGGCAAACTGTAGCCTATGCACCAGTGCCCGTTTTTGTAAATAAAGTTTTATTAGACCCAAGGCTGGGAGAGTGAGGTGAGTGAGGCAGGTCATGCAATTCGGGGGTTGTATCTTGTCTTTATTTAAAATGTGATACTTTGTTTGTAATGGATTTTTTTGCATACATTCTGATTTAAAAAATATATATGATTATTTCTTAGTTTCTCTGAGATCTTCCCAAGAAATAGTGGCTATAGAAATGCTGAACAACCCACACTAATTTTGGAAGAGGTGTGGAATTAAACATGATTTTGAGCACATATTACATTCTAAGGACAGTATCAGGCAGTGGAATACAGGGAATAAGACTTAGTCTCTTCACCTATGGAGGTCAGTCAGTCCATTACTAATGCAGTAAATTCTGTAATGCAGAGACAATGCCTTGCGCATCTCAGAATTTTATACAAACTTCATTACAGTGCCTTGTGCATAGAAAACACTCAATAAACACGTTGAATAGATCTTACATTCTTTGGCATGAAAGTATCGGCAGCACATTCTGCTGATTCCAACATTTGCTAAACTCTGATCATGTATCATATACTCTGCTAAGCATCCTCTGTTTTAATTCTTATAACCAACCTAGAAGGAAAGTAATTTTATTATGCTCGTTACACAAAAGAGGTAACTGAGCTTTACAAAATTAAGCACCTTGCCCCAGATTACACAGCTAAACTTGTCAAAGCTGTAATTTGGGTCCTGAGCTGTATGACTTCAAAGTTCCTTATATATCTGCTATGCTGCCTCAAAAAAATGATTGAGAACATTTTTTCTTGTATTATCAAAGATGTGTTCCTGTGATCTTTACTCTAGTAATACATATAAGGAATAAATAGTTTTACATGGCTCATTCATTCTTTTCCACTCATTTACCAGAGTACCAAATGTCAGATCTAATTTAATGAGTTAACCTAATATGCTGCTCTAAGTAATAAAAGAAACTAACATTTAACATATTACAGACAATGTGTTAAATGTTGTATCTAATTTTGCTTTCAAAAAGAAACAGTGTAAGTATTCTTATTACTCCCACTTTATAAATGAAGAGTTTGAATCAGAGAAATGAAGTGACATTTTTGGCCACAGAGCTAATAAATGGCAGGTCTGAAATTTGAGCCCTGTTTCTTCTAATTTTAGAATTCTCACTAAACACCACTATTCCATGCTGCCTCTTTTCAATTTTCACCTACTTTCAGACGGTCTGCCCTTAAAATACTCATCATTATGTTTTCACCTTCACCTTTCTATAAAGAAACTTGACTGAATAACCTCCAAAAACAATGTTCAAAGAGTGAAGGTAGTCACTCAAAAGACACATTGGTACATAGCTTACCACCACATTCAGAATATGGGGACGTGTGTGTATTATAAACATAAGTAAATCAACAGGTAATGCCTGCAGTTAATTTATGTGACAAAACTTATAGCATCAATAAAAGCAAAATAAATTTGGTTACAAGAAGAAAATTGAAAAGATTAAAAGTGGTAAGCATTTCCTTTTTCCTTTATTAACTATTTTCTTTGAACATAACATATATGTGAAGAAATTATAAAGAAAACTGTAATATATAATATGTTATATATATATATATACTTTATTTACAAATTTAGACAGATATATATATATAATGTTATACACCTCTTTGTTTATGTATTAAGAATGTTTATTTTCACCTTATAGTTATTAGCATTTTTACCGGGTAGATCTGATATCTTATCATTCTAAATAGATATAATAAAATAAGTTCTATTATGGAGAGGAGTGACTGACATTAGAGAGGATTTATACTCAATTAATGTTTTCCTTTATTGATCTAGCTTCTATCATCTGTTTCCTTCTCTAGGTTCAGGCGTGTCCATGAGGATGCCTATGACCTAGAGTGACCTCTACATTAGCACAAATTACCTACAACCCTCAGCCAAAGTGAGGACCATCTTAACATCTAGTTCCCAATGTTGCCTGATCCCACTATTTCCCACTCCTGCCATCCTTAGGAGATTTAGGCCGATCTTGCCTTCCATTCCTCGAACAAGCTAGTGTATTACTGCCTCCCCTTGCACCTGTAGATTCTTCTACCTGAGACTCATCATTTAGATCTCAGCTCATATGCCATGTTCTCAGAACACCCTTTTTTACCCTTTCATTCATTTAGTTATAATTTATTTAGAGTAAAAATTCTCCCTTCGTGTATAGTTCTGTGAGTTTTGATAAATGTGTAAACCACCACCATAGTCAAGATAGAGAACAGTTCCTTCACCCACAGAAATTCGCTGTGCCCCTCTGTTGTCAACCGCTGCTTCTACCTCATGCCCCAGAAAACCAATGATCTGTGTTCTATCCCCATAGTTTTTCTTTCCTAGAATGTTAATATGTGTGAAATAACATAATATGTAGCCTTTTGAGTCGAGTTAAATATTCACTACTTACATAATTTTGCGCACAATTTACTTTTTACCATTGTGTTATTTTATTTTTATAGCACTTATTGTTCCCTGAAAACATCATTTTACTGGTCTATGTATTTATTATCTACATATTACATATCTACATATTATCTACCTATATGACACTGGTACAAATTAGAAAAAAAAAATTCAGGTTCACTCTCAACTAGTATATTTAAACAAAATTCGAAGGCATTTCTAAGATTAAATTTTAAATCAAGTCCTCAATCCTCAGAGTGGACTGTTCAACATTCAATGAGACACTTTAAGTCTAGTTACTATACATTTTAAATAAAAAAGCAATGCAATAAAAGATACAGGGATTAAGTTGTATATAATGTACAAAATAATTTATGAAGATTCAGTTGTCTAGAATTTAAATTATCAACAGAGTAAAAATAAAGAAAACAATTAATTATGTTTGACCCCTTGTCAGTTCTTTGGTGAAAAGCCGATTCCCATATACGATGAGATCAGAGATAAATATTTATAATTACAGATCAATGGAATATAATATACACTTATAAATTATAATATATATTTCAATTTTAAAACAATCATTCCTGAATCATTTACGTATGTATAAATGACATAAAACATCTTATAAATAGGAAAAATGTCAGCAATAAATACTACTTTAAAGATAAGTAAAATCAAGTGCATTCAATTTTAAACTAGATAAGCAGAGGATAAAAATAACTACTACTAATAATATCTTTCATCTCTAGTATTTCATGGGTTAAATACTATTAAGTAAAACTAATATTTTAGGCAGAATTACTATGTTAAATGAATACATGATTCATAGCAAATTTATTTAAGAACTTTAAAGAAATGTAAAAGAAAATGTCTGAGACTATGAGACAAAGGTGTCTCTTGATAGAAATTGTACTATACACAGCCACGGTGAGAAAAAAGAAAATCTGTTTATGGGTGTTTATGATTCATTTGTAAGGAATGGTTTTGATATAATTCTAGATATTCTTTACCTATTAATATTATTTGTGCAAAAGGAATTTTAAAATGGAACATTTTCTGTCTCAGTTTCATGTAATTTGCCAAAAGTCAACAACATAACATGAGGATTCCATAACCCCAGTATTCAAAAGCAGAGAACTAGAATATTTATATGAGATTAGCAAAGGGAGTGTCCAAAAACCTCTTTCCTATCTTTTCCTGTTGTGATTCCATGGCAACAAATTTGGATGAAATATACAATAAATGATAAAAAAAAATCAGCAAAATTGATATATTTCTTCATTCTCTTAGTTTTCCCTAATTTCTTTTATATGGTTGCATAATCCTTAACCTCATAGTAATTTTCTGAAGTTTCTGTGTTTCTGTGTGAGAATTTGTCATCCTTCCTTCTTTCATTCTTAAAATGTAGATAAACCAAAGTGAACACTTAGCTTAATTTTTCTCTTTTATTCCTTCTTGGAAGGTTAACATATCTATGTCTGTATGTCTATCTTTCTGTCTATCTCTCTAAGTTCCAGAGACACATATAAGTAATATGTATCTCATAAAATACTCCATGTAGAACCTTCCCTTGTCTGCATATTTCTGTTAATTTCATCCAGGCTCAAAACTACATTGTAATCTATGACCAAATGTTTCCCTACAATCTGTTTTACACACTGTCACTCATCTGAGCACACTCTGTATAATGCTTCTTGTTTATGGTACTTGCTTTGCATTTCCATCCTATTTAAGACCCATCTTTTTATGTTTTAATCTCTCAGCTATTATTTTTAAGACAATTAAACATATTTCCTATTGTCATACTTTTCCATCCACTCATGAAATCATGTTTTTATTAACCTTACTTTCTGTTCTTCTCTGTTTAAAAATCTTCAGCGAACTCCCAACTTCTACCTTGTATAGGAAAAAGCTCGAACCTCTCAGCCTGGCATCATCTCAGCCACCACACATCTCGTCTGTGTGGTGGAGACACTGATTTTGCAGCCTCATCCCTTTCCATGCTAACTACTCCCTTACAGACACCATACACTCCAGCTAACATAACCAGTAAGTACCTGTGAACTCTACATTTTCCATAAACTCTTTTGAAAAGTGCTTCTCCTCATCTGCCTACTCAAAGCTTAGTTAACATTTAAGGTTCAGGCCCTCTTTCTCCATGAAATTTTGCTGATTTACCTAAACCAATGTCTTTTTATAGCCTAGACTCCATTTGCCATTTATACTTCTGTTATGAAAGGTTACAAACTCCGTTAGGGCCAATAACAAAAGAGCCAATAATTTTCCTGCATGTATCAATTACATATAATTTCAAAATCTAAAATCAACAAATGAAGGGAGCAAATACTGTATAACACATACCTATTGCTATGGAATTGGGTCGAAAGAAGGAGTAGCAAACTGATCAAAATAATAAAAGGGCAATACCCTTCTGGATGCAAATTTCTTAGCACAGTGCATGGTTTAATGTAGGCACTCAACAGTGTTGTTTTCATTCCCACTCTCAAATTAATCACATTAAAATATTAAAATTTTTTTCTGCTAGAAAAATGATGTTTGAAGTCTAAGGAAATTATGCCACAAATGGGAAAAGAGAATATGAATTTTATCAGCTAATCACAGAAACCAGAATTAGAAGTGTTACTTGAAATTTAAAAGAGACATTACAAATCAAATAAAACATGGTCTTAGCACTAAAGCTATTTCATTTTAATTTGATGTCAATTATAGATAGTCTCAAAACATGAATTCAAAACAAAGTGTCATCCTGAGGCCCCAGTAAACTTTTATCACTCAATAGCTAACAGCATTTTCCACAAAAATATTATATTGACTTTTATATTTCCTTATTCTGGATATTGCCATACACTTTGCCAATTATTAGACATAACTGATACAGACTGATTACAGAACTTTATCAATATGTGTTTGCGAAAAAATAACAAAGTCTACTTAACCTAGTAGAAGTAAAGGAAGAATTACATTTTCAAGAAGTATGGTAGTTACATCTATTTTTAATGCTTTTGAAGCACCTGTCAGCAAGAACATCTGCATCTTAATAGTCTATTTTAAGGAAATTTAAATCTTTCTAATGCTGACAAATACAGCCATATTCCAAATATGTGTATCTCATAAAAGCAAATGAATATTCAATGACTCATTAAGATCAAACATTTAAAAAACATCATGATTCAGGACCCAATTCATATTTTTAAAATAACATTTCTCAATGAAAGGATTGTACACTGTACGGTATGCAAATATTTATCTCATTTAATAATGATGATCACTATAAAAATGCCTCTTAATCAAAGAAAAGAAATCATTGCCATATATGTCACCATAATTATATATTCCTCTCTATGAAATACAATGTGTATTTGAGATACTTGAAAATTACTATATTATATGCATAATAGTTATAATGTTCTTGAAGACTGTAAACAAAATTATTGCTTTTAGTAAATGTTAAACATTTGTGTAATTTTATTCTCCTAAATTGATAATGCCCATTGATAACTGCCCACTAGGTTCCCATGCTTTACAAGGTGGGCAAATGATAGCGATAAAAGCTGTGTGACTGCCATATTAAATTTCTTTGAGCCTCTGCAAGAAAAAGGCCTTGAAAGCTAGTCTTTTTGAAAGATGAAAGTAGTTTCAAAATTCCATAAGCTCCCTTTAAAAATCAAGAGCTGGTGTTGGCCAACTCTGATCAAAAAATTTTACTCCAAATTCTCGCTGGAATGTACTCAGGAGAAGATAAAAGGGAAGTTCCTTTCAAATAGGAAGAGAAAGAAGAAAGAATTCTATGACACAAGAAACTGAAGGTAAAGAAATGAGAATGTGGATGAAATCTGAGTCCCTAAGAGGAACCCCCCACTTAATTTCCTGGGTTTCAGGTAAAAGGGTGTGGTGGGTGAAGGCAAAATTATAAAACCTTTGAAGAAATCCCACATCCCTCAAAGGCTGAAGAAGAATTCAAAGTCCTCAAGGCCAGGGGCAAGTCCATCCCTCCCTCCCACTTCCAGAGAACTTTTGGCAATGACGAGAGACATTTTTAATTATAATAGTGGAGGAGGGGGTAGCTACTAGCATCTGGTATCTAATAGATAGAAACTAGGGATGCTACTAAACAATCTACAGTGCAGAGGACAGTTCACTAAAAAGAATTATCTGGTCCACATTTATAATGGTACTGAAGTTCATCAAAACTATCAAAACCAGTCTGGCGTTCTGCTTCATTGCCACATTGAATATAGGGCTGTAGCATATAGGGGGCAAGGGATTTTTCTAGATAAATTAGCCTGAAATGTTATGCATCCAAACTTGTGATCTGTGTAATAAAGTCTGTAGTTAGCAGTAGAGGCTAAAAGCACATGCTCAAAAGATCTTTCATCCAGCAAATGTAGTGTTTAATAAATACCTAGCACTGTTCTACCTTCTAAGGATACAGCACTGTACGAACCTGCCACTTTTGGTGGAGAAACCAGAGAGATAAGAGTGCAGGGATGGGGCCACTGTTCCACAGAAGATCTTAATGGACATTTCCTTTGAAAAGCTGGCATGTTATAGAATCCAAGGAGAAGAAATAGCAGGTATCAGTTTCCTGGGCAGAAATGCATATGGTATGTTTAAAGAGCAGCGAGGAAGCCAGTGTGAATGGAGCAGAGTAAATGAGAGGAAGGGTGGCTGAAGATCTTGCTTACAGTGAGATCATTAGGGAACTGTTGCCCGTTATAAGGGATTTAGATGTTTTAATGAGTAACATGGAGAGCAATGATGAGTTTTGAGCACTGGAGTGACATGGTGTAATTTACATGTTTAAATGATCACTGTGCCTATTGTTCATAGATTAAGAGAGGAGAATGGTGGAGAGACTAAAACTGGACCTGTACGGCAGCAAAAGATGTGGGGAAAGTGGTCTGATTCAGGGTACATGTTGATAGTCAGGCTATATTTGTTGACAGATTGGCTCTTTGAGAAGACTCACGATGAATCCAATAATTTTGCAAGAATAAAAGAACATAGCTGTTATTTGCTAAGATGGGGGTGGCATAGACTTAAATGCTTTCATCCTACCCCCCCAATTCCTATGTTGAAATCCTAACCCCTAATGTGATGGTATTAGGAAGTGGGGACTTTGGGAGGTGATGAGTTTGTGAGGGTGGAGCCCTCACAAATGGGATTGCCGACCTTATAAAAGAGACCCCAGAGAGCTTATTTCCCCTCCCTCACTCTACCCCCACCCCCACCTGGTCTCTCTGACATGTGAGGATACAAATCAGGAAAAGAGCCTCACCAGGAACCAAATGATTCAGCACCTTTATTTTCAACTCTGCACCCTCCAAAACCAGGAGAAATGAGTTTGTGTTGTTTAAGTCAACTGAGACAGGAAGAAACTGGGAAAAGGCAGGTTTCTGTTTCACTTTTGTTTTGTTTTATTTTGTTTTGTTTTGTTTTGTTGGAGGGGTCAAAAATTTGTTTTTTTATGTATTAAATTTCAAAGGTTCATTACATCCAAATGGAATTACTGAGTACACAGGTGGCTAATTGAATGTAGAGTTCAGGAGATATCTGTGTGACCAGTATGTAACCTTTACACAGGAGTTTGGCATCATCTGACCTGGACTATACCCAGTTCAATGACACAAGTCCATGGATCAAGGTCTTGCATGCTGTAGAAATGTGAAATTGATCAAAATGTTTCTAGACTCTTAATCCCAATTCTTGTAGTTACCTCATTGAGAACCGTTTACTCAGTTGTGGTCCAGAGTCAGTCTACGTTTTCTATTTAATTATTTTCTTTTTAATATGTAATTGGGTTAATATGATTCATCACCTTCACTTTACTGAGTAAGGTACACGTATTCTGAATATTGGAAAATTCTCAAATACACATGCAAAAACCACGTAGGTACACAATGTACATATATATATCTTTAATTTAACAAATGTTAACTAACATGGTACACACCTTAGTATATAAATATTAAAGGACAATGTTTAAGAAATAGTGGCCTAAGAAGATCTAAATTCATGGGGAAAAGTAACTTGAGGTTATTAATTCAGCCAAATGATAGAATTTTCTTGAATACATTTTCTTGACTGTATTTTCTTTTCTTCTGAAGAAAGAAAAAGTGAAAAGTGGAATATATATGCAAAAAATAAATAAATAAAGGACTCAAAGAGCAATGAATATATTTCCTCAGAGTTCACACTGCTAAAAGTTGGAGAATAAAAAATCTACTTAATTGTTTTTAGAACCCTGATTCTTTCTCAAGCTTCTAATACAAGTGACATCTGTCTTTTAGTTTTCAACATTCACTCCAAGTCGTAACATTTCAACTTAGATTTTAATACAGTCATAGAATATTTAACTTAAAGTTTTTCCTATTAAAAATTCCATAATGGATTTAGAGCACAGATATAATGTTAGAAAATGCTTTTGTTGGATTCATCTCCTTTGGCTTTTATTTTATTTTTCAGTTTTAAGTCAGATTTCATTGTCTAGGACATACATATTCAATTGTTTATAATATTGATAAACTCTAATGGTACATAATCCTTAATTCTCTTCCTACGTATTCATCCATGTATTCAGAATAATTGAGAAATTACACAGAAAGCTATTTTTTAGAACAGATTATAAGAGTACATATAAATGAGATTTTATTTTTAGTAAACATCTGGAAAGAATTTTTGTTTATTTTGTTTTCTATGGAAATACAACTTCATTGGGCATATGGCTTTTACTCAGCAGTAACTGCTAAAGGTTGAGTGAATTATGCACAATACTGAATTATTTTTCTGTATTATTGCTCTATTTATATTTTGGTACATGGCTGCTTTTTGCACTAAATGGATTTTCCTGTCCTTTAGCCTCAGTTTAAGATGTTAAAAAATAGTTTTTTATTCTACCAGAGTGTTGAGAGCATGAGCCCAGAGATAAAGCAACTTTATTATGATGATGATGATTTTAATCAGGATAGCCATTTTTAGGTTTTATATTTTCTGAAAGGTAGTTTTAGAATATAAAATAAAATATCAAGAGGATAGGGCATTCATTTGTTCATTGAATAATGAACTAATATTTATTGTGTGTCTACTATGGACAGGAACTATGTTAAGCATTGGATGAGTAAAATGGTCTAGATTACCAATAGCCTCAGTGCAGGCACAGCAGAGAACCAAGCGAGCGCATGAGTGTAATGAGATTCAGGAAGCACTATGTGCTCAGAAAGCAGTCTGAATAGAGCGCTGTGAGTTCTGATTGTGGGTCAGAGGAAGCTGACAGTAGTGCTGCCTCAGCGGAGTTTGGAGGGAAACAGGGAAGTTAACCAAAGTGGATGGGGAAATGTGTATGGGAGTGGACGTGGGGAGTGAGTGGGGCTAGGGGTGGTGGCAGGAGAGTGGAAATATAGGCCAGCGTCTCATTGGAGAAGGTCCCATCAGCCATGCAAAGAACTTTAGAACTTTATCCTAGAGAGAACAGAAGGGCTTAGAGTGGTTTGGGGGTGGGATGGATACAAGGAACACGGAGGGATGGCCGCAGAAATAGATCTACCTTTCGAAAGGATCCCTAAGGATGAATTGACTTGCAGGTGGGTAGGGCTGGAAGCAGAAAAGCTATTTAGAAAATTAATCGACGAATTTTAGTTGGAGCATCATAGAGCTTAAACTAAAACAAAAAGTTAAGGAATATTAGATCTATTTTAGAAATATGATGACAGAATTGATAAGACATGGTGATTGATTATGTTATGGACCAATATTAGAAAATATCCTGAGGGCCAGCAAGTTTCTGACAGTATACTTAGTAAACCTTATTTTTAATTTTGGAAAGCCAGTTAAGACTTATAAACAAATGGTACTGAAATTGCAGGTTGAATAATCTATTTGTGGAAAATGACTAAATACTAAATGGAAATGTAATTGATTTATAATTGATTATTTGAGATTAAAAGTATTGTTTTCTCTTAACCTTCCCTTCTCCCCCAGCCATAGGCACATCTATATTTAGGGGATTAGGTGCTGGTTAATATCCAAATGCCATACATGGTACTACTTTGCTCTTATCATAATGCATTATCATGTAGAGTGGGTTGCTAAAAACTTGTTATGGGTACTTGATTGACAAAATTTCCATTGCAGTTTTCTGCTGCTAAGCTAACTGTGGGTCTTCTAGATCAGCAGTCCCCAACCTTTCTGGCACCAAGGACCAGTGCTCCTATGAGAATCTAATTCTTGATGATTCCGCTGGAGCTGAAGCGAGGGTGCTAGCACTGGGGAGCTGCTGCAAATACTGATGAATCTTCGCTCTTTTGCCAGCTGCTCACCTCCTGCTGTGTAGCCCGGTTCCTAACAGGCCATGGACTGGTAGCAGTCCATGGTCCAGGTTTTGGGGACCCCTGCTCTACATGTCAGCGTTGTGTATTACTAGATAGAGGAAACCTGCCAGAGAACCTGTCCTAATCCTTAGTTTTTCCGCTTCCTCTTCCCTCAGCTTATCTATCTGGAGCCGGTTGAAGATTCCAGACTGTTACGCATAAAGAACATAACTCAACTATTAACTATTGCACATTCTCTGCCTAACCCACCCTGTTTTATTGGGAGTTGTTAGGCAGAAATGAACCCAATTGCTAAGGTTAAACCTCAGATGCAAATTTAAAACAAGAGTCACAGGGTAAAGGTTATATGAAGGGAGAGTGAAAGGGAGAGGTGTCAAAGATGGATCTGGGTGTTCGGCTTATGCGACTGGATGCTCTACTTATAAGTTTTCAGTACAAAACGGGGAAAGATTTGAGGGTCTGGCCTGTGGCATGGTGAGAGGTGACAATTCATTCTGTTTGAGGAGGCTAGTTTCAGGACCCAGGAGTAGAGTCCAAGAAACTTGGTCTGTAGGCAATTGAGTATTTGGTTCTGCAGGTGAGTAGAAAGGGTTGGAATAGAGATGAAATTTGGAAAGTGAACAACATGTGGTTGAGGCTATGGGCCTAAATAAAATTATTCAAGAAGAGTGTGGATGGAAAGAGAAGGCAGCGAATGGACATTTGGGAAATACCAACATTCGCTAGAAAGGGCAAGTCCTCAAAGGAGCCTGAGAAAAGCTGGACATAGACAGAGGTTGGAAGAAATTAAGAGAGAAAATATCTAAGGATCTGGGAATAAAGGAAAAGGGTCCAGTGCCACACAAAGGTCAAAGAATTTACTCATGTAAAATGAGGAAAGGACAGGATTTTGACAAAAACAGCTTCAGCAGAGTGTCCGTGATGGGAGCAGGAACGCAGACATAGCAAATGAAAAGTTACTGGCCAAATGCAACAGTAAAATAAGGGGGCTATTTTAAAATTTAACTGTGGTACATTATTTTTCTAGACAATCCCCAAAACAGCTTTATAATGCCAAAAAAAAAAAAAAAGAAGAAGAAGAAGAAAAAAAGTGACTTCTAATGGTGTGTCAGTAAATCTGGGACTTTGGTTTTGAGGAAAATAGATCGTTTTGGTTATTACTACACAATAAACTATCCAAAATTTAGAGGCTTCAAATTACAACCATTTTATTACTTTTTGTGGTCCTGTGGGTCAGGGATTTGGACATGATTTAGCAGAGCTAGGACATTCAAGACAGTATCTTCATACATTGAGTGCCTCGGCAGACGTGCTTCTCTTGGTCTCTCCTTCACGTGGTCTCTCCAGTAGAATAGTCAGATTTCCCATACAGATTCTCAGGGGCCTCCAAAACGCAAGAGCGGAAGGGGCCAGTCCCTTTTAAGGTTCAGAACTAGAAAGGGCACAGTGGCACATCTCCCAACATTGCATTCTATTGGTTAAGGCAAGTCACAGACTGAATATAGGAAGGGACCACACAAAGTCCTGAAGACTGGGAGGCGTGGCTCAGTGGGGCCGTCTTGGAGACTAGCTACCACAAAGATGAAGATAAACAGGTTCTGATATCTGATATTTACTTTTTTAATGCAGCTTGTAACTATAATAGGGTAGTTTATACGATGAATCAGATTATTTAAAATACACACTCACAAAATCAGATTATTTAAAATACACACTCACAAAAGGTTGAATTTCCTTAAGCAGTATAAGGAGTTTATTTTTAAAATAACCTCCTTTATTTTAAAAATAAAGCTACTCCAGTAGCATTAAATTGAAACTCTAAATTAACCAGGAAAAGCAAATACTCAGAAAACTCCCTGTCTTGAGAATTGTAATTAATACATATATGCTTAGATCCTATTCC
This sequence comes from Pteropus medius, assembly GCF_902729225.1. Classification (NCBI taxonomy): domain Eukaryota; kingdom Metazoa; phylum Chordata; class Mammalia; order Chiroptera; family Pteropodidae; genus Pteropus; species Pteropus medius. Next base: position 3,657,106 of record NW_024356333.1, read on the forward strand.
TGAGTGATTTTTTTTTTTTTTTTTTTTGCTCTGTATTTTTGTACTTACTAAGAAACAAATAGAAAATAATTAGAGCATTTTTTAAATTATACTTTCTGGCTAAATTCAGTCACAGTGGATAGCTTCTTTTTTTGTCCCATAAATTCCCAAGCCTTCAGAAAATATTGTATATTTTCACTGAAGCATAGAAAAAGATCATTTCTGAATCAGCAGTAAATTATGTACTATTTGTAGTTAATTTTGCATCTCAATTTTTTAATGATCTTTTAAAAAGAGTACTAGGGCTTCCATATGTCTTATTATATGATAAATTTTAAGAACTGTTACTTAAGAGCACCTCTATCTCATTTCTCGAATGCTAATGAAATTTATAAACCACAACCATTTGTAATCGACATTTACTAAGCTGTGTTCCTAGATTTTACATATATATATACATATATGTATATATATATGTGTGTGTGTGTGTGTGTGTATCTATATATCTATATTTATCTATATATCTATCTATATCTATATCTATATCTATATCTATATATCTCTTAAAGTTATGGGGAAAATTTTGAATCATGCTCCAAAACGTTTTCTTCTCTCATCTCCAGGGAAACATATAAAATTCTTAAAAACACACTAAACTTACACAACTATATCTCTTACAGACTTGAAATAATGAGCCTAACTTGGAATTTCACTCAGGTCATTTGCTTCTGTGGTGAGTAGGCGGAGCTATTGACTTTTGAGATAACTGCTTTAGTAGAAAAGAGCTGTGAGAGATTGTCATCACTGATATGCACTAAAAAAAGACAGAGACAAATTTGTTGGGGCAAACTGGCTCTCAAAGGTCTACAGAGCAGAGGTGTTTCCTAAAGGACGAGAAAAAAATCCAGTGTGTGTGTGCTGAGCGAGAAAGCAGTGTATGAAATCCAGTTTCTGCCAGAAAACTTTGTTACTGTCGGATTCTGCCATACAGATCTCAGGCCGGTGGTTCTCGATCTTCACAAACCATAAACGGGATTGTTTCACTCAACGTTTTAAAATATTTTGCATTTACTATCAAAATTTTTAAATTGTGAATTTTTATACTCTAATTTTGATATCAGAGATCTCTAAAATACCAACATATTTGTCAATGCTGGGCTGCAAATTCACAAATGGCCCACCTCATTCCATTTTATTTTGAGACCTTCAACTTAAACAATAAGTGCCAGAAAAATCACCCGAAACTTGAAAATAGGTAAAATAGGTTATTGGGTATTAGCTCAGTGCAATATTGGGCTTTTTTTTTGTCTACTAGGTTATTTGACGCCTCTGTGTGGGTTGAGAATAAGACAGCAACTTGAAGATTTTCATCTAATAGCAACACTCTCATAAACTGAAGTTGCTTATGTTGAGTATAAAACTAATTTCTGTCCAGTGGAACCAATAACCTCAAAGTTGATGGTTCGTTTCTCCAGTAGACATTATGCAACTTTATATCTCATCCAAACTATTATCTTAATAGACATTTATTAAATATTCTCTATACACCTAACTCCTTAAATGTACTTAGTTTTAATATCTTAAAAGGTCCCCTCATTAATTAATAAGTTAAATAAAAACTTTGACTAGTGTTTATTTTCTATTTGTCTAGAATTCATAATTTAATTGATTTAAAATGATATTTTAACAGAAGAAATTAAGCCAATTGACCCAATTATCAGCATTGTTTAAGTAAAGGATTATATTTTCTTATTGTACTTTGCTGGGGTTTATTTTTTATTCTACTCCACATTGCTTAGTTTGTCAATTAGTTGACAAACTTTAGTTCATTACTTTCTATGAAGACACAGTCTAGCCCTCAAGAGTTAAAGTATAGTGGCTGAGAAACATGAAACATAGTTATCTTAATGCAAAGTGTAAAATGTAGAGATAGATATTCACAAGATATTCTGGAGAACAGACTAAAATTTTGTACTTAAACTAACTGTGAGGAGACTCTAAAGTATCTGATAAATGGACTTCACAGTGAGGGATGAGTAGATGTCATCCAGGTAAAACAGAAAAACAGGAAGTTATTCCTGTATGAGCAAGAAGCACGCATTGCCTGGAAGGACATATACAGTTGAGGGATGAGTGGGGTCGAGAGCAAGTGCACCTTCCATTTGTTATAATTATAAAAAAACCAAAGACTAACAAATAAAGTTATTCATGTTGGAGGTGTAAATTAATTGGTCTGGATTCTAGTGTGATTCTGTACCCTATTCCTCCACTCTGAAGCTCGTTTTGTTCCTTAGACCTAAATAAAATTGTCCATATCTGTAGCATTTCATATCACAATTTATCCCAATAAATTACCTTAAAGTTGGAGAGAAAAAAGTCAGTTCTTGGAGGAAGCAAACTGATCATCTAAGGTCTTACTTGAATTCTTAATTTATACACAGATCTCCAGTAGATGTGAAAATGCAACGTTTTGTGATAAATTCTCCACAGACAAATACTTTAGTATGTCTGATTATATAGACTAGTTATAAGTACTAATGTGGAAATAGGAATTTATTCTACTGGGTCTAAACAGCTTTAATCATGTCCTTTGGATCCAGGAGATACTAAGTTAACTTTTGAAATATGAACAATTTGAAGGCATCCCATTGCTTTTTATTTTTCTAAAAAATTATGTGTCTGTAATGCTATTGTCTTCATCTACTAAAAACTATCTTTCATCTAGTAATATTTTTCTACATTTCCGAATGACTCAATTCGTTCATATCAAAGAGTATCAACCTTGTGTTTTTACAACTATAGAAATACATAATTTTGCTATGAGGTTTTATTGAATTCCACACATACAGCTCTTGCAGACTTTCTCATTATTTGTACCTTTAGATCATAGGTGAATCTTAGTAAAAGTCAGTCAAAGTGGTTTTAGAAGGCTTTGCAAGGAAAAAAAAAATTCTTGAAAGAAGGAAAAATAAAAGCCTAATACAGCTGGATAAATTGTGAATCTCTTGAAGACATTAAGAAATTTTAGATTAAGAACGATTTGTTCTTACATCATAAGAAGTATTGCAGTACAAGAAAGAATAGCTGGTCCCTACAGATAGAATTACAAGTACGATATAAATGCCAAAGAATTATTTTATAGTAGTTTCAAATATATGTAGGAGCATATGGTAACCTCAACAAGGAGTAATTGCTCACAAGGCCAGCACTGGAACTGACAATTTCTATAGTGTTTGCGAGGATTTCTTTAGAATTCTTGACAACTCAATTATTAAATATTCTCAAGTCAAGGTCAGTCATCAGCAAACACAATTCAGTTATATTTCTTGAGCACCAATTAAATGATACCTGATGGGTATATAAAGATAACCTACAGAAAAATAAATCTTTTGCAAAGAGATAAGTAAATTAAGTATAAAGAACAGTTTGCTATCTGTTCTTACAGTGGTATGTACAAGGTAATAAAAAAGCCGCATAAAAAGCAAAACTAACACTGTAAAGGGGATATACACTTAAACTGTTCAAAGTTGTCACTTTAAAGTGAATTATTTTTCATGGTGAACAATAGGGGTAGCAATATTCCAAGCCTGGAAACTTGTTTGTGAAAAAAATCAAAGCATGAGAAAACAATGAGTTCATAGAACAACAGAAAACAAATGATCCACAGAGTTAAACATTGCTAAAGCATGGGGTGCAAGATGGATTAGGAACAGAAGATTAATTTAGAAATATAAATGGAGACAGATTTTGAAGGGTATTGATTCCTATATAAGGCAATTTGGCCCTTATTTTGTCGACTGACCTGGGTTAAGGAACAGTTACCCAGAGCACTAAAATATCCCACAGGCATTAGTATGTCACTGGAAACTTAGGAGACAGGAAAAAAAATATTGTTTACTTTATACCCTTTCCAGGTAAATTGTAGAAGTGTTTGGAAGAAATGGTTCAATAAGTTGCTTGGTGTGGGGTCTGAGGTCAGCAATGGGTTGTAATTGAATGACAATAGCTGACTTAAACACCTTTGGAGGTGAGCTACCTGTGGCCCTTCCACACAGTTTCTATAGACAGTATCTACCATCTTCTCTAAACGATCAACACATATTTCAAGAACACAGTTTAAAGGACAGCAAAATATTAAATCCTCCTAAGTGTTCACATAACTCGTGAGTATCTGTCTTCCCAAATATGGAAGTCGCCTTTGACACCTTTTTACATCTGGCTTCAGAGTTTCTTCCTCTAAAGTCAGCTATTTGGAAGTTAGTGAGAGTTTAGTGTGTTAATCTTCAACTCATAAATACACAAATAATCCCTGAAGGTAGAAGTGTAAGAGGATAGGAATAATATTTAGATTCCTTGAAGACCATACTAAAAAGATAGGCAGTGTAATTGGTAATGGTGGCTGCCTATTCAGGCTTCAAACATTTAGCCATCATTCACCACACTTCTTGCCAGACAGGAAGCTAGATATGTAGGCAGTTATCTACTCTGCCTATTTAGAAAGGTCCTTTTCTTAACCTGTGCATACTTTTGCTCCAGGAGAGAGGAAATTATTTGTTTCCCTCCTGAAAAAAAAAAAACAAAAAAAACACATTACATCATTCCATTTCTGATTCTCTTTCTTCGGCATTATAAATGTTCTTGGGAACATTAACATCTGTTAATCAAAATTATAAAATCCAAAGCCCCAAATTGAATAAGCTAAAGGGAATGTATTAGAATGTTTTGTATGTGATTATAAAACGATATATGAAATAGCTCATTATATACCAGTATTAAGTAGAAAAAACAAAGGAAGCAAAATATCACCTCTTTCTCCCAGGACAAAAAATATAATGCAGAAGATATGAAACAAATGCATTTATGTTACATATATATTATATATAATATATATACATATACATATCAGATCACAAAATACCCTATGTGTAAAACGTTTTTATGGCAATAGATGTACTTTTTTCTACCAATTTCTGACATTATGATCTATCAAAACTTTTCCTATGAATTTATATATATAGTATATTTATAAAAATTTCAGTTTTGTTTCTGCAAATCCAGATTAAACTTTCAAAGTTCCAGTATTGAAACATATTCAGAAGTGTATATTTGAAATAGTTTGTAAATAGTCACCTTATTCACTCGAGTTGTACAATTTACACACAAAAATTAAATCACTAAAGGAATTACAATATAATTCCTGGCTTCCTGTCTGGCAAGAATTTTGGTGGCTGATGGCTAAAAGTTTGAAGACTGGATAGGCAGCCACCGTAACTTGTTTGTTCGACTTCATCTTTCGTCTCTTAACTTGAGAGACTATATCCTGGTGAATTAAAGATGACCACAAATTCTTTGATACTCTTCCCATTAAGAGGTGGAATCTATGTCTCTGCATTTTGAAACCAGGTAGTCTCTGTGACTGCTTCGACCTTAGAATGACAAGGAGGTGACGTGGTGTGGGCTGTGAGAGACCCATGGAGGCCTATACAGAGGCACCAGTGAGGAACCGAGGGCCCAGTCATGTGAGGAAATTTCATTCCAGGTTGAGCCACCCCACCTGCTGCCACATGAAGCAGAAATGAGCCATTGCCACTGGCCCTTCTCAAAATGCAAATTCACTAGTAAATAAATGTTATTGTTTCAAGCTACTAAGTTTTGGGGTGGTTCACTATGCAGCAATAAATAACTGGGAATCATATTTTTGCCAAAAACATCAGTAAATGGGTAGAAATGACAATGAGGATTAGAATGTGTATAAAGTGTATATAAAATTATATCACAAACATTGTCAGCAATGAACAGGGAAAAAATAGATATGAGTTCTTGTGCCAACTTCACTGATGAGGTGTGTGTCCTCCGGGAGTGCTATGTTGACAAGAATTGTTAGACAGCCGTTTCAGTAGGAAACCTGATTCTCATTGATTAGCACTATGTATTTGTCATTAACCATTGAGGATTTTCCCATTTTTGGGTGCCGTTATACTCAAGTTAGAAGACCCTTCATAGTGCCATTTTACTATAAAACAGAAAGAATTTACCAGAAAGATAACAAAACTATTAAAATTCATTCGGACATTTGACTTGCGAAAACAACATACATAATTGATATTTCAAGTATGCAGAGGATTTTCATGAAATCTTTTTTAGTAATTTCTGACTTTTTCTCACCTAAGATATTACATATTTTCAGCTAACACCCGTCGTGTAATTCTAGGACTAATATCATTAACGATGTCTGACCAGAATTAAGCACACGGTTGTTAGAGCCAATGATATGTGAGTGAGGTCTCCCAGGTTAGAAACAAAGTCACCGTCATTTCTGAAATGTCCAAAAACCTTAAGAAAAGTTTACATTTACTTATATAAGAACTAATGTAAATATTAAGATTCATTTCATTTGGCTGGATTTAAGTTTTTTAAAATAACTTCGGTTAACTCGTGTTTATCAGAACTTCTGCTTGATTAGCAAAGGTGGAAAATCATAACTTAATAAATGAGGTTTGATATAAAAACATTTCAAAACAGCGGCATCTGTGGGTGAAATAGATAACATAAGTGGTAATTGACAGGGAAAAACAGAGTTATTTCTATGTCGAAAAGACATTTCTGGAGTGTCTGCCCTGGATTCTGCATCTTTGCTGCCTTAAACTCTCTGTGGAGCTTTGGGAAAATCATTTCACCATCCCACCTGTTTTTTCATTTGACGAGCTAGGACGATGATTCTAGACTTAACACACTATTTTTAAGAGGCTGAAACCAAATAACATGCGAAATGAAGTACTTTAGAGAGAGAGCCGAAGACGTCCTCTGAATGTGTACTGGTAGGAGACACAATCGGGACCCCATCTTTTCCTCCGTCCTTTTTTGGAAAGGAAAATCCTTGGGACACAGGTGGCATGTTCGGTCATCTTTGCTTCCAATGAAAGTTGGAATTTTGGAAGATAAAATATGCTGTGGGGTGTGAATAGCTGGCTAAATTGCTGGCTGGCAGCACTTAATGTGATTTGGCGTTTTACCCCATGAATAAAGCCATAGTGATAGGCGCTGGGCTAGGGCACCTGAGAGCGCTTAATGAGATGCAGAAAGGAAATGTCTGCCTGGAGGCTGGCCAATTCCATCAATAATACTCGGATCTAAATTAGAATCAGAGAGAGGGAAAAAGTCCCAGATAGAATTATATAACCAGATACCAAGAAGGATATGGGGAGTGATGAAGAAAGTATAATCAAGATAGGCAGGCCCAGCCATTTACATGATAATGTAACAGGAAAGGACTTCAGAAAAACTTTCCATGGTCTCTGTTGTCTGTACACCAAGAATATGTGATGAGGAGCGAAGTATTCTGATTTAAATAAAGGGGTTTAAATATAAAATTATAACATATAATTAAGACGCCATGGTTGGGATTCAAGTACAAATTGAAAGTGAGAAAGTACACTTCATTTAACATGAGAAGACTATTCAGATGGAAACAGTTGTTTACAAGTAACTTTCATATAGAAGAAAATGATGAGAGCACCCATTCACTTTAAAAGTGAGAAATTAGAAACTGCTAGAACATTGGATTAAAAACTAGAAAACAAATATTTATGGGTCAGACCTTCCCTATATTCTCCCGTATTCTTGCCATGCATTCGTGAGGCAAGGGCTAACATTCTCACTGCACAGAGGAGCACACACCCGTGATAGAGATCTAGCAAAAAAATTACGGGATTGCAATCGTTTTGTTCGTTTAAATCTGAAACAACAACAATTTTTCTTCTAACTTTAGAAGAGATAGAGCACATTTTGGCAGCTCTGAAAGTGAAGTTGGGTGATATTTAGATATAAAAAATATTTCTTTCTTTTTTTTTTTTCTTAAATGGAAAGTGGACAGAAGAAGGGAGAACCTTAGAGTCAGAGGAATTTTGAAAAGTTAGGCAAGTGAAGCCAAAAGACTATGAGACAAGCAAACCCTTCTTGGGCTTTTGGCTTTAAGTTCTTCCTTTTTAAATCTACTTAGATTTTCAGGTTGAGGAGTACATTAAGACATAATCCGTCAAATTTATACGAAGGCGACAAGAGGAAAATTGAGTTTACAAAAACTTGTTCTGGAATAACTCTACCCGAATGCATGTATTCTCGAAATCAAGGAAACATAAAGGAAAAGCACATACACACACACATACACTCAGAGTAAAAGAGCATAACCAAGTACGACAATTTCTATCCTGAGCAAAACAAGCACAAGTATTATAGAAATGCTTGGTTTGCAATTAATGCTGAAAAAATGTCTCTTCAGTGAAAGGTCAGTTGTCAAAACACTAATAAAACACAGTCTACGAGAGTATGGTAATTAAAAAAATGACAAATAGAATCACTTATGTCTTTGGCTCTTTTCTATCCCTATGTACTTCTTTCGCTTTCCTTGTGAAAGGAAGTTCTGGAGGCAATAAGAATAATTGCTGTAACCTTCCATGTAAGATTAAAATCTTAAATGATTAAAGTTATCCATTTAAATTGTCTATACATCATTTATTGCTCACGCTTTGTTTAGGGGAGAGGCAGAGGAAGCAGCTAGATCCAAATAGTGGCAATGTGTGCATTTTTACAACAGATACATAAGGGCTTGTTTTGCTAAATTCTTGATACTTTTGAACCTCAGGCAATGCCACACATTTAATCTACCCATGTGTGACTTTCTCCATGGAATTACTTATGTTAGACTACTGCCTCCTTGCTTCTTGTCATCAATTTAAGAATTACTTTGAAATATTTTTCTTATGCGAAAGAATGACATAAAATAGAAGCTGAAGACTTTTCGTGGCAAGGATTAACAATACAAGCGGGCAAAGATGTCAGGGTAACATCTGTTTTTAGGAATGAAAATATTATTTCATTTTATTTATATTATTTCTGCTTCCTCTAAAAATCTTATTTCCCCCAATAATCACAAAACCATTCAGCACCTAATTATACAAAATATAGTATCATTAACATAACTAATTTGACAATTTTCATTTTTTTTTCCATGTAGAACATCATTCTGAGGTCTGTAAGATGATAGACATAAAAATACCTCACTAGATCACTGATCATAAGTGCTCTTCTAAGCTTATCAAATGCAGTGATTAAACTTGTAGAAGCTCTCCTTGTAAGGGCATATTTGATATTGAGAGCTATAAAAATGGAAAGGAAATGAGGAAAATAAATTTTAGTCTGCCTTACAAGTTTTTAGAATGATCATAATTACTACACTTTCTATTTTGAGCAGCACTTTATCGTACACAAGGTACTTTGCTCTCTGCTCCCTCTCTCCCTTCCTGCTGGCTCCATTCCCACTTACCATTCATCTGCACTCACATCTCTTTCTCCTGGAAGTCTTACGTGGCACTCCACTTCTGCCCCAGTGGGCCCCCGCTCCCCCACCCTTACAGTGCAATATCTATATTCACCACCTGTACAGGACTGAGCCTACCTCAAGGAACGCTGTGCTCTCCACACTTGGAATAGTGTCTGTCCACAGTTGGTGCTCAGTAATCCTGACTGAATTGAAATGTCTCACCAAATGCCCAGGACAGCACTGTGAGGCTTACGAATGTCCCGGAAGATAAGGCATTTTGATAACATCATACAGACAATACGTAATATTTTTCCCTCTTCCATTGCTCCCTGTCAGGCTCCCTCTACCTTCCATTTCGGTTGCAAATAAATACTATGCATGAAAGAAACACCTTCCCTCCAACCCCTGCCCTGGATTTGACAATGTACGTAAGGACAGAATGAATTATCTCTAAATTATCTTCCGCTGTCATTGTTCCGGTTGACCTTTATAAATCCATTGCACATATCATAGTGTCATTCAAAATTTAAATTATGTCACAGACGTGATAGGTATTCGATAAATATTCATGACCTGAATGAATGAATTTTTAGTTGGTTTCCCTGCTTCTACTCCTGTCTCTTTCTGATTCATTCTTAGCAAAAGAAACCAGAGTGCTCTTTAAAATATAAATCAGATGTCACTCCTGTTTACAGTTTTCCAATGATTTCCCGATTACCTTTGAATTAATGCAAACTCCTCTTTATGGCTTAATAAAGCCTTTTAGATCTTGCCGCTTCCTACCTCTCCAAACCCCTCTGCAGCCATTTTCTCCCCTCTCCTCCCAATATTCTGGCCACGTTCATCTCTTCGAGGCCTGAATCACCAAAAGCCTTTCTCACCTCTGGAAATGGATTCTCCTATTCTCCTGCCTGAAATTTGCTTCCTTTGGCTCTTGGCCAGGGTGGCTCCCCTTCACCCTCTGTGACATAAATGAAATGTCACCTTCTCAAGGAACATTTCCTCCCATCTAACTGGGTCTTGTTGTTGATTTATAACACTATGCTTATTTTCTCCATATTCTAATCTGGAAATCTGTGTGTGTGTGTGTATATATATTTATCATCATTGCTGTTCAGGTTATTATTCATATTACCTGGTTAAATATAAGCTCCAAGGAAAATCTTTGTCTGCCTTGGTGACTGCTCAGTGCCTGTCATTGTACTATGTCCTTTGCTCAGTGCCTGTCCTATAACAGGTATTCAAAAAAATAGTTTTTGAGTGAGTGAAAGCAAAATAAAAAGTACCCTACTAGTGACTATTTTATTTGCTTTCAAGTCTTATCTACTCATTTCTGCTAACTTAGTCATCCCTGAAATAATCTAGTAATCTTTCCAATTCACACAGAGTCATTATCAGCAAGATCGATATATAATTTGCAAATCTGCTATCTGGAAATGTTGAATTCAGGTCAACTGTTTCCTCTAATAGATGTACTTTCAGTGTCTTGAGAAACTTCTGGAATTTAGTAAATGTTAATAAAATGATTATTTAACAAATGAATGAATTGCTTATGATAGAATTTTTTAAATAAAAATTTTACAGCTGAATTGATATAAGGATTAAATGGTATAAGAATTAAATGTAAAGATTAAGTTAAATCAGGGTATCTACTATTTATCTCTTGACTACCTTTTAGTTGCATCTATAAAATTCTTTTTACAAACTTGTCTTATTCCTTCCAACACCATATAGGATCCCTTTTCATAACTTTAATCAGTTTGACGCCCTAACCTTCATTACTTGTTGCCCCAGATAGATTGACTACCTGTTCTTGTTCTTGAAAAACTGAATGTTAAACCTTTTAAACGCAGATTTATCACTATCAATTGGCAGTGTCTTCTTTAAATCCAGATAATTATAGTAAATAAATCAATTTTTCAAGAATTAATTCTTACATTTTTTAAATTTATATTTCTGTAGATCCTGGTAGTACTTTTCCATTAAATGCCATTTTCCTCTTTGGAGCCACAGCCCCATCTCTTATGCTGTGGTATTCAGCCCACAAAGACAGTAAGTGATAGGTGTCTTTTAATGGCTATTAATGTTTCTTCATTTTCCCTTATAATTTCTTGGCTCTTACTTTCCTATGCTTTAATTTCTTGAGTGAGTGCTCAATTTATTTATTTATTTTTAAACAAAAGCTGTTGAAGTTAAGAATTTACCCCATGTAAAGCTTTAGGCATAATCCATACAGCCTTGAGACACAGACCTCCAAGTTTCATACTCTTTAAAATGACTCTTCAAATTTTGAGTTTTTATTCCCCCAATGGTGGAATTGAGACACATTTTTAAATAACAAAGATTTCTGAGGGGGCTGGTGATCTATACATTTTCAAAATTTACTCCTATTTTCCTATACCTTTATTCTTGAGGTACAAATCTATAACCTATGTAATACCTGATTTGTAATCTATCATTTTTTCTTTGTGACTTAATAAATGATCAATGTATGCTTAAAATGAAGACCTATTTTCTAGTTGTTATGTCCTATGAAGACAAAATAATATTTTAAATAATATTACTTTTCTTATATCCTTGGTTTGTTATATATGTGTATTGTTCTATTAAAAGAATCTATTCACAATTTTTATAAAATGCCCATGTATTTTACCTTTTTAATATACATATTTTATGCCAATTAGTAGATAAACTTTGTGACTCACATATTACCTAAAACACTGATTTTGCAATATAAGATGAATTTTTTCTACTGTTTATCGCTTTTATGGTTTTTGTTTCTAAAATATTCTTCATTTATTCAAGAAATATTTTTGAGTGCCTGCTATGTGCCAGACACTATTCTAGGTCACATAAATTCAATAATGAATAATATAGACAAAACCTCCTGGCATCTTGGAGCTTACATTTGATGATTCTTTCTCTCTTCTTACAGTTTTGTCTGATTAAACATCAAAATATAATGTTTTTTTTTGGTAATATTTTCCCAGAATATGTAGCTTTGTCATTTTTGTAGATTTTTCACTATATATGTGTGTGCATATATTTATGCATATATTATTTAATTTTAAACACATTCTGACAATCTTTTTCATTTAAGTTTTCAGTTATTTGCATATATATTATTTATAATCCATGCTGTGTTAATGGGTCTCTGCTCCTGTATTACTCATTGTGTTTCTTATTTTGTGAAATATAGATACTATTTGGTTGCTTTTAATCACTAGTATAAAGTGAAAGCTTTAAGGACATTCAGTTTTACTTATTTTAAAATACAATGTATGGACCCATATTTCTCTACATATTGTGAATGATAAAATCAACTCTCCCCTAAACCCCGACCCTAGGCACTGCGATGAGGTTTCTGTTTCCTTTCTTCACAATTTTGTACAGCAAACACCTAATTTTGAGTGTTGGATAAGGTGATCTGGGATTACAGATATAAAAATTCCATTTCTATGTTATTATCTTTCAATTTGTAGTTTTCTATTCCAGAAAGCTTTCATTTTGTATTTAATATAAACACAATTTGCAAAGTTTCAAAATTGTCTAGATTTAACCTACATCTAAATTCAATGTTCGGTTCAAGTCATTTTAAGCAGTATTTGCTCATTCATATTTGTGAATTTTTATGCATATTACTGTCAGCTTGAGTAAATGTTTCAGGGCTTGTGTTTTTTCTTGGGTTTTGAAAATTACGGAATATTTTTCTGTTGTTTTCACTGTTGGAACTACAAATTGGCTAGCTCAGGAATTATTGAAAAGTTAATGTTTCCCCTCAAAATTCTACAGCTCTTTCTTCATTATAATCTGTCATTAAGTAATGTGGACATTTTTTAATAATTATTTTAACAAATTTTTGGAAAATTATAGAGATTTTGTATTATATCTTCCATCCATCTTAAATGTTTTTATGTAATTATATTTTTAAATTCACGGGGATGGTATGGGATTAGTTTTCACTTTTTTTTCTTGAAATGCAGAAAGCTTTCAATAAGAGTACTCTGAAATCTGTCTTATCCCCAAGAATGTTTTTCTAGATTTTAAACCTTTAACGTGTACAGCCATGCCACCCTGAATAAGCCAAATCCTGTCTGATTTTGGAAGCTAAGCAGGGTTGGGCCTGTGTGGTACTTGGATGGGAGACCACCTAGGAAGACCAGGTGCTGTAGGAGTAAAAAATAAATAAAAAATAAGGGATTGTAAACTGACAAGGTCCTTGCAATCTGTAAAGTCAACCAAGGGTTGCCTTGCCTAAAAAAAATAATAATAATTTTAAAAATAAGCCTTTTAAAAGAAGAAATCATGTCTTATCATCTGTGTCCTCATAGTCCATCACAGTGATACCCATATAGTAGACCTGAATATGTCATTGATTCATATTTCCAGTATATCTTTGATTACTATTTCTGCTTTATTTTTTTCTACAGTGATATGTAGAAAAAAATACTGCCATACTTAAATAAATATCAAAAAACTGCCATACTTAAATAAATATCAAAATTATGGATCTCTAAGGAAAATTAGATCTAATTAGAAAATTATGGATCTCTAAGGAAAATTAGATCTAATGTTTGGATAGCCATTTGTTGCCCTTTGTATCTATTTTTTTTAATAATTTTAAATCTTTTTCATTATCTTTTATATTACTTTTGAACTCACAAAGTAGACCTTCACATTATTCATTTAATTTCTATAGTATTTCTATCCAATATGAATTTCCTTTCTCCAATGTGGGCTTTAGCTCTGCCTTAGCATTTTTAGTTTCTTTTATTTTTTCCCCTAATTTAGAATCATTTTTTTTCTTTATGCCTATTCTTTTTATTTTGATATTATCTTGATTTATCTTTATCTCTGTACTCATTTAACAGGCACAAAGACTTCTATTCCTTACTTTTCATTATTGAGAGATTTTTCTTTATAGCTACATAAGTGATGGAAAATTAGATGAACAGGAATGTGTCTGAGATCATGACCTTGCCACTATCATACTGGGGAAATCAAAGTTTGTAACTCAAGACTATAAACCAACAAGCTAAACATAAGCAATGGAAACATTCGATCTTCCATCCCAATCCAGGGTCTTTAGCCCCATCTCATCCAAAATAAATAAGTAAATAAATAAATGGAAGATGCATCAATAGTTAAAGAACTCAGTGAAAATCAGTCAGGAAGTTAAGACGAGTTTATAAAAAAAAGCTAGATTTTATGGTGGACTTCAATAAAACATTGTATTTAAAAGGGAAAAACTGCCATACTTAAATAAATATCAAAATTATGGATCTCTAAGGAAAATTAGATCTAATTTTACACTTTGCTTTTATAAATAAGGTGTGGAGAAGTAAATGTACATATGCTGGTTTTTGTCAAAACCAATACTGTTTTACTGGGTTTCCCTATAGCAAATATATATTCTATAGGTCCAGGTATTTCAGGTCTAGTGTCACATGAATAGAATTAGAATTGTTTCATATAATATAGGTCCACTGGGTGGCAGTTAAAAAAAAAAAAAAAAACAGATTTGGCTCAAAATTCTGGAAAGATTTTTTAAAAGACCTCCTTGGAATCTAGTCACTTCTAATAATTACTTGGCTAGTAATAAAAATAAGTTCTTATAAACATCTCTTGAAAATTAAATTTGTTCACTTCATAGCTTCAACAGATTTAGGAATATCATTCAAATGCTGCTGGTTTATTATGCAAACACAAAGCCAGAATTCTGCAAACATATCTCTGAAGACATTTCTGAAGTTATTAAGGCTTTATGAATATGAGGATAGTAGTTCATCCCCTGAATCTTTTCAGGCATCAGATTAAAATAAAATAAACCAAATCCTAAACCCTCTGTGGACATTGAGATTTCAATAAAAAAAAAAAAAAAAAGACAAAAATCTTTTTCTCCTTCTACTATTATATAAATAGGAAAACCAAGGACAACAAAGATGTTTTCACTTGTACACCTAATTGTCAAGAAGATATTAGAAAACATGTTCCTTAAGCCTCCTGGTTGGAATAATAATGAGGAAAAGCATAACACAGTGATAAAGAACTCAGTATGTGGCGCCTGTGTTCAGATCGCATCTCCATTATTTACAGATGTTTCAACTCAGGTGGGTTATTTAAATTCTCTGCACCTCGGTTCTCATATCTGGAAATGGAAGTGCTACAGACTACACAGAATGCATGAAAATTCGATGAGTTAATTCCTATAAAACACTTATAGGAATGTCTGTAACATAGTCAATGCTCAATAAATATTGTTATCTTCACTATTACAATTTTGGTAGAAAGCACAAGATAATTCATAAAAAAATAAAAATGATTTAACATTTTCTCTTTACAGTTTACTATTAAAATAACTCGAAAAATATTCACTGACATATTACAGTTGGCAATATTTTACATAAATGAATGCACTCAATTCTAATTTTTAAAAATCAAGAATAGTTTTAAGTACTCTAGAAAAGGATGAAAGTAGATCTCATCTTCTATGCCAACACCAGTCTATTGGTAGGAGTGACTAGGATTAAGTTTTGAGAAGAGTTTGGAATTAGATCGACTCAAGTATGCAGTGGTGCCTGCCACAGGATAATGCAGTAATGGCACAGTCACTGGCTGGTCAAATCTATTAATACATTTGCTTGCTACTGTATTCCTTTCAACAAATACTGAACAGTTAGTACAGCCTATCATGGTTCTTGGTTTGGAAATATGTTTGTAAGCAAGCCAAAGTCCATTCCCTTGCGGAGCTCATTTGTGCTGGAAAAGACAAATGAACAAAGGAAGTTCACACGAGATGAACGTTATTGAGCAAAGTAAAACAAAATTAGGCATTAGAGAGAGAGACCAGGGATACGATGAAGTGACCAGCCGAAGCTGCTCTGAGGTGGTGATATTTGAACAGAGCCTTGATGGAATGAAGCAGGGCTTGTGAAGAGCAGTGGGCAAAGCAACAGTGCAAAGGTCATGAGGCGGAAAAAGCGCTTCTCTGAGTAACAGGGAGAAGGCAGATGTGCTGAGAGGCCAGTGAGGAGTGGGGAGAGCAGAGGAAATGAAGTCAGAGGGATGGCACCAGCCAATGTACAAAGGGCCTTGTGACAACGAAGAGTTTGAATTTTATTCAGAAGGTAAAGTTAAACTCCTAAAAAGAGCTTTAAAAAGAGGAATGGCAGAGCCTGATGAATGTTTTTAAAAAGATCACCGACTCCTAACTCCTACTTAGATCATCCACCCCTAACATATCCTCGGGGCTGGCATAATCTTATTAACAAAACCAGCGATAGTGCTCACAGAGGGGAAAAGGCAGGCCGAACTGACCCTTCACCAAATAAATCTCCTTCTTGCTGGTTTAGTTCTCCTGAAATATGTGTTATTCTCTCTTTCTTTTTTTAAAAATTCTTGACTTAATTTGATGTTCCCCCCAAACCCTAATCTACAAGGTGTATAAAATCAGAAGTAGTTCCTAGAAAAAGTTAACATATTTGTAAGCAATATTTTTAAAGCAATGTTTAAAAACAAGATCTGACGCCCTCCCCCCCATACTTGTGTGGCCTTCTAATAATCTGAGCTTGAAGAGAAGTGACTAGTGTCCCAAAATTTGAAAAAAATAAAAACCTGTATGAACAGAACATGACCTAGCCCTCTGAGATTAATGGTCACTGCCCCCTCCAACTGTAATCATGGCATCCTGTGCCTTTGCCCTCACACTCATATACATTGTGATAGGAAAACAGGCGACACCTTGTAGTTCCCCATGCAAGATGTGTGTGCTGTTCTCTGAGTTTACAATTCTACACACACACATACACACAGCACACACACACACACACTCTTCCCACTCCCTGGACCTGCTCTCATTCAAAATTCAAACCCTCTGGAGCCCTACTTCCAACTCACGGAATGTTACTGTGCAGCCTCTGAACTGTGTGCATGTTTACTCTAAGCCTCTCAGAGTAGCTGACACACAGCGGGTAACTAATTAATGTACTCATTCAACAAACATCCGTAATGACAGCAGTGAAACACAGTGCATCCTTTGAAATAACTAAGATAAGAGCTAGAAGAGGTTGGTGGAAAGAGATGATTTGAGAAGAAATAAAGATTGCCGGTACAAATAACACATATATTTCTAGCAGCAATTCATTTCACTTTCTCCTTTCTCTGCAACAAAATCTGTCCCCTGCTTAAAATTCTTATTGTGTGTGTGCAGGGAGGATTGAGTGGGAATGGAAAGGGTTATTTCAGTAATATTAGTTTAAACCACACATCATGTAGAGCATGAATAGACAGTCATGCAAAAACGGTCATTGTCTAAATCCACCTTCTGCATCGAAAAGACATCGAGAATTCTCCAGTGGTGAGAGTTTAAATCAACAGTTACTTAAATGTCCGTACCTGTGGGCCACCCAAGGTTAGAACCGAGGAGTCTAACACAATTTCTCATGGGTCAGAATATTGGGAACAAGCAATAAGTATTCAGAAGTAAAACCAAGTATTATGTTGGAATATCTATGAATAAAGAATGTTCCCATTTGAAATCAAGATAACTCAAACTTTGGTTAAAATGTGTTTTCCCCCAACAATGCTACCTAGATAAACAGTTGCA
Organism: Pteropus medius; assembly: GCF_902729225.1. Classification (NCBI taxonomy): domain Eukaryota; kingdom Metazoa; phylum Chordata; class Mammalia; order Chiroptera; family Pteropodidae; genus Pteropus; species Pteropus medius. The sequence goes on from NW_024356333.1 coordinate 3,675,009, forward strand.
TCGAACCATTGCCTACCATATTTGCTAAAATAATAAAGATAGTATTCCTAAGACCATCATTTAAGTATAGGAAAGAACTTCCCTAACATTTTATACACACAATTCTTCTAAGATAGATGTTAAGCCTTCTAGCCATTATCTCCTAATGTGCATACAATATATTTGACAGTTATTTGGATATGTTTGCGATGCATTCATGCCTTCCAGCTAAGCATGCACTATTCAATTTGGAGGCCTTAAATAAGCTCTCAGTATTTTTGAGAGCTAATTAAAACTTCATTATTAGTACAACAGCCGTACCACATTACTGGCTTGATAAGAAACCCAATAACTGACAGTGTCTGTGTAGGTCTTTCAAATGACAGTTATAATTAAGTTGCATGGAACCCACTGCCTTCTAGAACCTTTTTAACAAGAAAACAAAATAGTAAGCATGAAGTGCAGGGTTGATTTACATTAGCGTAAAGAGAAAGCCTGAATTCTGTCACAGATTTTCAAAGTTTCAAACTTGGCTTCCCAGCTAGAAAAGAAATTCTATTTAAAACACATATTTTTAAAATTTTGCTTTTTTGGAAGGGTAAATATACAGTTACCCTTTCTTCTTGTAATATCTGTTTTCATACAGCTAAATAATGTATCTTCCAATGATTAAGTCAATTTATAAAAAATTAATACAATAATTTAACCTGTCCAAAAGGGGAATAAAGATAAGTACTAATATAATCAACTCTCTTTTTTCCTATTGATAGTTCCTTAAGTTACTTTTTAATATAAGCTAGCATCCTCCGGTCAGCCAACATTGCTTCCAGGCAATTTTCACACGGATATCCTGTTGTGTGTTATGGAAATGTCAATGAACTTTAATATTATCTAGAACAAAACATCATTAGGAACTAAATTCTTTGGGGAGCAGCAATATGTGATGTATCAAATTGCAAAGCCAAATAGAAACAGTTCTGTTATTTGTTCTTATTTATGCCAATAAAACATATAAAAAAAAAAACTCCTAAATTTTTTATAGTTTCTCCATGCAAACAGATAACTGTCAGTGGCTTAGGATAATTTTAATTAAATCATAAATTATATTAATTATAGCAAAAGCATGATCATATCAACCATCTTATTGAAAACATACTTTATTACAAATATTATAATAAGAATAGGGATATCAAAGGTTAAAGTGATTATTATGGAAATAATATGTAAGTATATGTAAAGTCATGGGCCTAACTTTCCCTCACAAATAAATAATATAACATTCTATTTTATTTTAACTTTGAAAAATCTCTGGATTGTTTTCTTATTTGGTACTATATAGCTAGTGTCAATCAATAAATTAGTATATGCTTTGCTATATGCAGAAATTGAACTAAGAATATTCCCTTATATAATTCCCCAAATATTAAATTTTCTGAACTGTATTATGCACTGAAACATGAAACAAATTTTAAAAATTACTTTAAAAACAATGGAAAATATTATTTAATTACAAAGGCACATGTAGAATCACCTAACATTTAAAGTTTGGAATATTCATTTCCTTGAAGATTTTACTTTTATCTTGGGCTTTGCTTGCATTTATACTTATAGCCTGAATCCATACCAATTTTTATCATTAAAAAAGGACACTAAGTAAATTACAAACTATCAAGGGAAAACACTAAAACTATATGACAGTAGCATTAAATTCAGTAGGTAAAACATTTTGTTATTATGTTAGGACAGTACCTCAGAATGATAACAGAAATTGGTGGAGTTTCTCAGAATAAATATATGAGAAGAAATAGAAGAATAACATGTTATATATGTAAATAAGCAGACACCAAGATGGTATTAATTGTGCAAAGATTTTTTTGTTAGGAAAAGGGGTCACTGTGCATTGTAGAAACAAGGCTTTTGTAGAGTTAGGTAGTATGGATACATTTTCCCAGGCTGTGGTTTGTATTTTCATTTTCTTAACGGTGTCCTGTGAACAAAATTTTTAATTTTTATGTATTATCTTTTTATCAATTTTTTCTTTTATTGCTACATTTTGTGTTCTAATAAATTGCTGACTTTTCAAGATGGCAGATATTTTCTCATAAGTATACTTTTAGAAGTTTAAAAATACTAGCTCCTACTTTTAGGTATATAATCTATTTTTAATTAGTTTTTATGTAGAGTGTAAGGAAAGGATCATTTTCAATGTTCATTTTCCCCGTATGGATATCATTGTCCCAGTACCATTTTTTGAAAAGACTATCCTCTTCCCACTGAATTATGTTGGCAGCTTTGTTGAAAGTCAATTATCCATATATGTGTGAGTCCATTTTCGGACTCTCAGTCTTGTACTCTTCAATTAGATGTTTATGTTTATAGCTATACTATAGTGGCTATATTAATATTTCATTACAGAAATTCTTAGAAATCCTTCAAGTTTTTCGAAACAGTTTTACATGTTCTAAGCTTTTTGCAGTTACAAGTAAATATCCAGTCATCTTGTAAATTTTTAAAACAGCCTTCTAGAAATATGATAGGGAATATGTTGCATCTATAGATCAATTTGTGGAGAATGGCCAAGTTAATAATAATGTGTTTTCTAATTAATGACCATGGTATAGTTCTCTAATTAATTTTGACTTCTTATAAAATTATTTTATAATTTTATGTATAGAAAGTAAGCATAATTTTAATTACAGTTAACTGTTGGCATGTTAAGTCTCTGATGTTATTTTAAATATTACTTTATAAGTTACATATTCCAAATATTTGATGCTAGCACACGAAATTTTTTTGTATTAACCTTGTATCCTGTTGCCTTGCTAAATTTATTCATTACTTATAATGGATCTTTTAAAATGTGATTAGGGGTCTTTAAATGGACAAGCATATTATCTATAAATATAAACAGATTTACTTCTTCTTTCTCAAACTTTATATGTCCATTTATCATTGTCATATTGCACTGGTTAGGATCTCCTTTCCTTGTTTTATAAATCTAAGGGAAAACATTTTGTCTTTTACCATTAAGTATTGCATCAGCCAGAGGTTTTCATAGATTCTCATGATCAATGTGATATAGTTTCCTTTCAATCCATTTTTGTTGAGAGCGTTTTATCACTAATGGAGGTTGGATTTAGTCAATCTAAATGATTTTTTCTATGGATATCAAAATAATCATATGTGATGATTTGCATTGATTGATTTTTGAATATTAAACCAACCCTGTTTTCCTAGGATAAACCTCACTTAGTCAGAATGTATTATCTCTATATAAGTATTGTTGGATTTAATTTTCTGATTAATTTTTGTATCTATATTCATTATAAATATTGAATTGTAATTTTCTTATAATTTTTGATTGACTTTGGTAAATAGTCTGAGGTCTTATATTCTTAAAAAGGAGTATAAAGATGTAGAATGACATTCTATATTAGGAAAGGTATACACTTTAAAATGTCTAATAGTAAACACCGAAAATGTTACGAGTATTTAAATTCTAGAAAAAGTGGAATAATAAAACACTGTAACTTCAATAACAATCTTAAATGAATAGCAAAGAGGTCAAACAAAGGAAGAAAAAAAAACATTGAAAAGCCCTTGATAAACAGAGTTAAGCCTTTAGACATTTCGTTTAAGGTGGGTCTTGTTTCTTGGAATTGTGCTCCCATTCTCTCATAGTTAACTAACACCTTTCTCCTTAATTAGTCTGCAAGAAAATGCCAGCAAGCATTTTATCTTCAAACTGTCTTCAGAAACCCTAAATGGCCTAGCTCAGGATTTGGGAAATGGTATGTGCTCAGGAAAGCTTCTTTGATTCTTCTCAAGGTTAAATACTTGGTTGGTAAATGTCTAGGAACAGGGGAGGAAAGCAAATAGCATGTCCTCTCATTAGGATTACATGTATTATACATTTTCATTCAAGTCTGATAATTCTTCCCTTAATGAACCATCGGTGACTTTTATTGAATCACATTCTGTATTTAATTAGTATTTTTGAATTGAAGCTATTCTCATTTTATAAGTTGACTGTGGAAATACCTTGTGGACATTTGACTAATATTTTAATTAAAGCATAGAGTCATATGAAAGACATACCTCTTATCTTGGCTAATTATCAGCTGTTGATAATTATCCATCCATACTGAATAAAGTTTTTGGTAGTATGCTTATGCAGTGGCAAATAAGGATTATAAACAAACACTTATCTAATACTTCGATGAAACAACTCCATTTGCTTTATTTTCTTATGCTATTTATACTTTTGAGCAAAAAAATAATTACCTTTCAGTACAGTCATAAATGCCTACTATTGAAAGAAATGTTTAAAGATTTGAATATGCAGATTTTTTAGTCATTGCTTTTCTGTTCACTGTTCACTTTATACTTCCGCATAACTACTGATTTAAAGGATTTTTCAAGTTGTCAAATAATTATTTTTTATAAAACATACATTAAATAGGACCCAAATTAAAAGGTTCAGTAATTATTTCCATATTTAAGGTCACTGCATAAGACCATATGCATTCAATACAATAGCAATTAAGGGAAAATCTGCATGCATTCAAGTTCACTCAAGCACGAGAGAGAGTATAAAACTTTTATTTCTGAGTCTGTTTGAGATAGTTTAACAACTGGAGGTGCCAGAATGACCACATTATACCTTAGAGTCTCTGCTGCATCACACCATGCAGCATGTGGACAGGGCCATGTTTGTATGCATGGCTGCACACAAGTACAAGATTATGAGTGCACGTGTATGCGTCATAGAATTTTGAATTCTTAGCCGAGTTTAAGAAAACCTCGCGATAAAAAATGAAAATAACATTGATTAAAAGTGTCTCTTTAAACTTTGAAGGCTCTCTGTAAAATCTTTGATAGATAGCCAAGCAATGTCATATCTTTCCCTCAAAGTACAAATACAAATATGAATAAATATTAGTTCTCGTTCATGAGCAAACTAAATGTGTTGCATTGAATGTTATTATTTTCGGATAAGATTTCCAGATATCCTGGAGGCATCTGTGGTAAAATTATTACAAGGAAACATGATAAGAAGTCATTCACTGCTGTTTCTTCAAAGAATAATTTGCTATGATGCAAAAGTTGCCAAAATACACAATCTTTCCACTTTCGCTGTCATTAGGAAAGGCCCAGATATTTTAGCTTCCTGAATGTTACAAAATCTTAATGTGATATTTGGAATGTAATGGAACATTAAGGTTTCAATAAAGAATTTATTCAATACATTAAATATTCTCAATATATAAATTTGATTCTTAAATAGTAAATTAGAATAAATTGCTCTATTATGAATGAGTAATCCAACAAAAAGCATTGGTGGGGGACAAGTTCTACCTTCTGAAGTCGTATCATTTCTATGGACTTTGCACCAGATCAATAGTTTTACCTTTATTTTTCCCAATATACAAACCGATAAAATAGGAATGTTAGTGTTTATCCAAAAGAGGATGCTTCATAGGATGAATAATTAAAAGGGTTGAAAAGTCCTTTTAATTAGAATGGTCACACAACTGCCAACAAATAATAATCCCTTTATTCAAAATCAAATGCCCAGAGGTTAATTGATTCGCCACATATATCGCCATATCAGTCTCGAACATTATCAGTGTGCACCTGTATTCGGATTGCTAAATACATTTATCTTTGGAATATTTAGGAGGCACCAAAGTTCTAAAATCCAGTAAATTATATAAAGCATTTGCTTTTCATTTGATTATATATAATTCTGTTCTTTAGCCATTTCATGTGGACAGGAAGCAATGCAACACAAGCCCTATAACCTTATTAAAAAAGTAATACCTGGGCCATAGAATGTTTGAGCTGCAGTTTGAGTTTTAAAACAATTTCACTGAATGTTCATATTCTCCTGATTATGTTTTGTTTTAAATTGGGATGCGATTTTTCATAGTCATCTCATGCTTCGACTCACAATCTCCAGGTGTCAAGAATTTAGTCTTAGTTTGAATTCTACTAACAATTGCAATTATAATCTAGTATTCTTTCCTAAAGGCTATCAATTTTATCAACTAAAGCAATTTTATAACATTATTGAGCACTTAAGAAAGCAGCTCATTATAAGATAATAACAAAACTTTTGAATTTTAAAATATATTTAAGCAAATGAATGATTAAGGAGAAATGTGAAAATAAATTAAGATGATAGCCACATAATACAAAAATAAGGAGACAACAACCAAAAACAAGTTTCAGCCCACAATTTACAATCAGTGGTAAGTGTGAGAGCTGGCGGTCAGTGAAGAGAGGCATAAAAGCACGTCAGGATGCATCACGGTTATTAGTTTCTTGACTTTCAGAGGGTTTTATTGTTCTAGGGCTAATTCTATCCTTAAGGCCCTGGTATAAATATTTCAGCAGATTTGATCATAGTGCCACAGTGGTAATAATGAATTATATTTTCTGTTTCAAGAGATAGTTTTCATTTGTTTAAAGGAATACTCTCAATGGACTTAAATATTTTATTTATTTAGAAAATATATTTAAAACTAATATAGCTGATTTATATAGGTTTATATGTATTTTTAATAGGGTATCTTCCGTCTCTTCAATCTTCAGAGGAATAATTACAAGACAAATATCTTTCGGATAAATATGCTCCTATCTCGTTTATGTGCTTATGGAACTATACAGGCTGTTCTAGAACTTTTCGAAAACCGAATAGTATACGGAACAGTGCCTGGCACATGGTAGGAACTCTATAAATGGAGATACTCTTGTCTCCAGCCCACAAATGCTGTCATCCTCACATTCTTTCCACGGGCTGCTCTGCTGAGTCTACAAACATGTTCAACTTTTTTCCTAACCTATATAAAAGAAAAGAAAAGAAAAGAAAGAAGTAAAACAAGCTCCCTAGTTTGCAGCAAGCTTCTTGATGATCCCCGTATTCTTCTCACTCGCTCTCTCTCTCCCAAGTTATTTCTATTTCTTTCTCTGTCTCTGACTTTCCCTCTCCCTCTCCCTCTCCCTCCTTCTCTCTCTCACACACACACACACACACATTATTACACACACATACATGTACATATATGTGTACAATATATGCATGCATCATTCCGACCTCAAATTATTTTTGTAAGTATACACGCACACACATGCATGCACACGCACATTCCATTCCCAACTATTTTTATAAAGTGTTTTATAATCAGACATTTATATTCTAATTAGCTGTTATCTGTATGGGAGTAGAGACTATATCCCTTTTATTTCCCATTGCTCATTGTATCTTTTGTACAATAAGAATGAACTCGATAAATATTTGTTAAATAAATGAGCTCTCAACATATACTTGTTGAATGACTTCTCTATGTATTATTCTATTAAAAATCTCATTTTAAATTTCGGTCATGAACCCACCTCCAAAGCTCTCATGTTCTTGCAGTAACTGACCCTCCTCTACTGTATGCTGGTTTTCCTAATATTTCTGACAACATGTTTTGATTTAATTTTCTCTTGTGTGTTTTCCTAAATTCACCCTGACACCTGAATTTAGTTCTTTCCCTTGAATTTATCGTTGGTTCTCTCTTCCTTTCTATTTGCTCACTGAGCAGCCACATACAAACGTTTCCTCTT